>NW_015389657.1:36534-67359 GCF_001527695.2 Protobothrops mucrosquamatus
CGGGCAGGACTGGCCTAGGGGTATTTTAAATTGGTTTTAGCCAAATTTTAGTAGAAGCGGCCGATTATATATTTATTTTTAATGATTTTTTAAAATTTCTATTGTATTGTATTAAATTGTTTTAACTGGCTGTAAGCCGCCCTGAGTCCTACGGGAGAAGGGCGGGGTATAAATTTAATAAAATGAAATGAAAATGAAATGAAATGAAGGTCCCATCTTGACCACACCCACCCACTCTGCCATGACCACCACAGTCACGCCCACCCAGTGGGCCACACCCACTTGGCACCCGGTGACAAATAAGTGGGTTTTGGGTTGCAGTTTGGGCACTCGCTCTCTAAAAGATTCGCCATCACTGGTGTAGGAGATGACCAGGCTGAGCCCAAGGGAGGAGGGGTCAAACACGTCATCAGTCAGGAGTCCCTGCACGCCCGCAACAGATCTAAGTCCAGCCCTCTTTGAATGCCTGTCTTATCCCCCGCTCATTTCCCTTGACCGCTAGTGGGCCAGATTCTTGTAGAGAGCCTACGCTTGCAATAAATCTTTATACTCATTTCAATTGCCTGAATCTTCTGATTTCCCTGCGGCTTGACATTTGGTGGCTTTAATACAGGTGGACTTCAATTCTCTGAATTCTGGGAGTTGAAGTCCACCTGTCTTAAAAGACGCCAAGGTGAAAAAAGATTCCTCTGCAGAGTAAAACCTTCTTTGGGGTTTTTAACATCTTTTTTATTCCAGGTCTCAGAGGTTCAAATGAGTATAAAGATTTATTACAAGTTTAAGCTCTCTACAAAAACCTGAGCAACAAAGAGAAATGAGCGGGGGATAAGAGAGACATTCAAGGTAGGCTGAACTTAGATCTCTTCTGGGCTCGCAGGGACTCGTGATTTATGATGCATTTGTCATCTCCCTCAGGCTCAGCCTGATCATCCCCTAAACATAGCCTGAGTATTTTCCTTCATTTAAAACCGTTACTAGAAGCCAGTATAATTTATGCCTGGCTTTAGTGAGCTCTGCAGCTATGACTTTTTCTGGACTTAGAATAACTTGGCTTCTGTTTTCCACAGTCTGATTATGTCACACCTGTACTACCAGTTTGGTCTAGTGCAGGGGTCTTGAAACTTGGCCCTTTTATGACTTGTGGACTTCAACTCCTAGAATTCCTCAGCCAGGCACGTGTTGAAGTCCACAAGTCATAAAAGGGCCAAGTTTCAAGACCCCTGGTCTAGCCAGATCGTAATGAACAGAGTTAACTCATCTCTTCTGTCAAGGTCTCCCCATAAATGAACAGTCCAGGGAGATACACCCAGACTTTGGGAGGGTCAAGTACCCGGCAATTTTCTGATTGTGATCCCCTAAGCTGGGTGCTCTCCAGATCTGATTCCCACTCCAGGCTTCTTCAGTTCATTTTTTCTATGGTGATGGGATCTCATTTTTCCTTTTTTCAAATTAAAGGATAAACAGGCAGTCCTCAACTTAGGACCACAATTGGAACTAGCCTTTCCATTGCTAAGCAACAAGTTACTCCCAATTTTACAACCTGTATGGCTATGGGTTGTTAAGCGAATCACTGCAGTTGTTAAGTGAATCAGATAGTTGTTAAATGACTCTGGCTTCCTCCAGGGACCTTGTAAATATATGCCCGTTGTTAAGTGCCTGAAACTTGATTGTGGAGATGCTCCAACAATCCAAAGTGCAAGGACCGGTGTGCGTCCTTTTTTTCCAGGCACCGCTGCAACTTCAAATGGCCGCTAAACGAATGGCTGTAAATTGAAACTACCTGTGTGTAAAAAATTATTTTGGAAAAAAAAAAGTAGCAGCTTTGGGGGGTGCGAGTAGTGGAGCAAAGTTAACGCAGGAGGCAAAGAGTTAACTTCTCTTTCACACCCTTGTCTCCTCCACTTGTGTGAGCATACACACCAATACACAGTACACACACACACACACACAATTCCAGTCCACTGCAGCTCTCTCTTTCGATGGCTGCAATTCACATATTTCAAATGTTTATCTTCTGCCTCATTCCTGCTTGGTCCACAGAGGCCCAATGCCCTTTAGGATGTGGTTGATCAAAGCAGTCAGTCATCCTAAATGAAGTTGACTCATGCATTCTTTTAAGAAATCAGCTCGGCTCATAGTCATAGTCAGTCACTCCTGCAGTAATTACTTCCATCAGTTAATTGTGCCTCCCATAACCGAGTATTTCCTTCATCCCCTGGCCTCCTTCTTTTGCTAGCGTCTTGGCTGGTGACAGCCAGTTCCAGGACTATTGGAGAAGGACAAAAACAACCTTCCTCCTTGTTCGTGATTTAGGAAACATCTGTCATGTGCTTAACTCCATTGGCTGTCTTTATTTACTTATAAAAAAGCCACCCAGAGCTACAAAAAGCTACAACTCCTTGACTCATCAAGAAGCTCTCCTGTTTCGGCGATGGCCCCACTCCTGCTCTTCTTTGACCTCTCTTGGGTTTATGAAGTCATTCTGGAGACAGAGAAACTGCACAAGCTGTTCTAAAAGCGGCCACATGACAGCTTTATGTAATGTTACGATCCACCTGTTCTCCAGATGTGTTGGGATTCACCTCCCTGATTTCCCAGCCGGCAGCACAACGCCCGTGGCCTCCTCTACCATCCCATTGTACTGTGACACTCTCAGAGCTGAGAAGGACACACAAACACACACACACACACACACACACATATACAATCTGCCCATTTCAGTCCAATTTTTCTGCCCCTCTTTCCAATCTTTTTGTGAAGGAGTGCAGAGACGGTCTTGAAGAAGACACTCAACAACTTTTAGATAAACCCCAGCTTAGCTCTGGAAGGAAGAACCAAGGAGACCCCAAGGCTGCCCCACTTTGATGCTGGTGGTGCAGGATCCAATCTGGGTCGGTCACCGGGACCAAAGGTCAAGTCTTCCAAGCTTTTGGATTCATGCTGGAGCCCATTCTCAAGGAACTTGTCTCTATCAGAATGTGGATGAGTCCAAAAGCTCAGAAGGCTAAACCTCTAGTCCCAGTGAACAACCCAGAATAGGTCATGCAACATTACCCTGGGATGTGTATATTTGCTTTCATTTGTGATGCTCTTGGGTGTAAGAATGAGATAGAGGCAATCTGTGAGGCTTCCCAGATTAAAATACTGTATAACAATTAAGTAGACTTCCAGAGTGGCTCCTTCACAGTGGTGGTTGAACACCTTCTTCAAGGTCATCACCATACTGCTCCTCCACAACATCTCATCCAATTCGGAGACCTCAACTCAGGAGGACGGGAGAAATTATTAGGAAATGAGCTCCTGCACAGTGCATTATTTGAGAAGATTGTTATTTTGTTTTGTCCAACAGTGAGGGGAAGTTGGCTGTGAAATTAGAAGTGGTACCAACAGATGAGAATATCAGAAGCTCAGGGTCTGTGTGTGGTCTTCTCCTTGGTTGTTCCAGGATTAGGGCATTGCTTTTTGCTTGATTGTTTGTCTGGAGTTAATCCCTGCTTAACACCACATAAACAACCAGGCAGAAAACTATAACCTAATCAAGGAACAACCAAAGAGAAAACCACATCCCCACCACCACTGGGCAAGCAGGGCAAGCTACCATATATAAACAGGGAGCAAACCCCACACTCACTTATACTGATGAAGTTACTTAGTCAGGTAATGAAAGGTCCACAAGCAAACAACGAAGCTCTGAGAGCACCAAAGATTCATGACTTTGAAGCGAACCAACCCAGGGGATCTATTGTACTTCAAAGCAGCATAGGGCAGAGTTCTAAGTAGGATGCCCTAGGACAGGGGTGGGCAACCTTGGCTCTTTTATGACTTGTGGACTTCAACTCCCAACTCCTGAGCCAGCCATGCTGAGGGGAAAGGGAGAGGTTTCCAAGCTGAGCCATGCTGGCTCAGGAATTCTGGGAGTTGAAGTCCACGTGTCATAAAAGAGCCAAGGTGGCCTACCCCTGCCCTAGGAGGTCTGTGTGTGGAAAAAAATCAAGATGGAGGCCTTTGGCTGCCATCTTGACCTTTTTTTTACCTTCTCACTCCCGTGGATGACCTTGATACTAAGGAAGGAGAAGGGACAATTTTTCAGTCTCCACCTACATTGTTTCATTGTTTCATTAAAGCCAGTTGGGTCCAATGGTTAAAGCGCCAGGCTAGAAAGCAGGAGACTGTGAGTTCAAGTCCTGCCTTAGCCATGAAAGACAGCTGGGTGACATTGGACCCGTCATTCTCTCTCGGCCCAACCCACCTCACAGGGTTCTTGTTGTGAGGGAAAACGGGAGGGAATTTTGTTGGATGTGTTCACAGTCTTGAGTTATTTGTAAAAATAATAAAAACAGAATACAAATAATAAACAAGCAAACAAACAAACAAACAAATATAAATATAAATAAAGAAGTTAACACATTAGAGCCCGACTTTAAAAAATGACGTTCAGGTGGTCTCCATTTACAGTAGTTTGTTTTTTAGAGTCACAAGACTTTGATTTTATCTTTTCCCAGTGGGATCCTTGTCCCCTTTTTCTAGATATTAAGCAACTGGGAATTTAGCTTGCTTTTCAGCACCACAAAGGGAATTACAGGTAGTCCTCGACTTACGACCAAAATTGAGCCCAAAATTTCTGTCGCTAAGCAAGACAGTTATTAAGTGAAGTTTGCCCTATTTTACAACCTTTCTTGTCCACAGTCGTTAAGTGAATCGCTGCAGTTAAGCCAGTGACACCGTTGTTAAGTGAATCTGATTTCCCCATTGACTTTACTTGTCAAAAGGTGACCACGTGACCCCAGGACACTGCAACCGTCATAAATATGAGTCAGTTGCCAAGCGTCCGAATTTTGATCAGCTGACCACGGGGATGCTACAACGGTCGTTAAGTGTGAAAAACGGTCATAAGTCACTTTTTTTCAGTGCTGTTGTAACTTTGAACGGTCGCTAAATGAACTGTTGTAAGCTGAGGACTATTTGTACCAGTTTACCAATTAGCAGAATTACCAGCCTCAGAGGACATTTGGTGAGGGAAAATCTTTTTTGTGCGTGAAAATAATGCAAGGGAAGAGGAACAGGTGCCTATCAATCATCCCTATTTGATGAAGACCAGATCAGTGACTGTAAATGTATCTCTCCCCCCCCCTTTAAATCCTGGGAGCTTTATTTCAGACACTTTATTCATCCTTATTCCGTAAGGGAACTGTTTGTATTTATTAAAAATCCATAAATCTGAGAGCTTTCTGGCCCTCTTGGCGTGGGGAGATAATTGAGGACCAGCATAAACAAGAATAAACAAGTCAGACACACAAATATTATCTCCTTTTACAACAGTGCCCATACATCTTATTAATCAATTCACTCAACATTTCTTCATAGACACCAGCTGCATTTTGTAATCATCTGTGCTGGACAAGAACTGAACATACGAGTTTGGAAAATGAGACAACTGTCTTCTCCGGCATTCAAAATTCTGATTTCTCTGTCTCAGCAGGAGGGGGGTGACCTGACTCAACCCCCAAGACCCAGGCAGTTCCCTATTAATGAAAATCAGCAGTTCCCCCCCCCCCGCCTATGTGGAACTGAGAACCGCACAAATCTATGTAGCAAAAGGCCTTTAATGCGTTCAAAAAGAGACTCTTCAAAAGTCCTTCCCCATACTGGTCCAGTTGATTGGAAGTGGCAGGCAGCCTCACACAGTCTTCAGGCAGAGTAATCTGGAGCTGCGCGAGGCCTTCCCTGGGTCCTGCTGAGGGGAAGAGAGGATATAAAAGGGGGGAGAGAAGAAAGGAGATAAAAGGGGGAGAGGTTTTAAAAGAGGGGAGAGAAGAGAGGTTATAAAAGAGGGGAGAGAAAAGAGGATAGAAAAGGGGGAGAGAGAAGAGAGGATATAAAGGGGGGAGAGAAGAGAGGATATAAAAGGGGGGAGAGAAATTTGTTAAATGAGTTTTGCCTAGATTAATATTTCATTTTATTTCATTTTAACCACATTTTAAATTTTGTATATTGTATTAGCTATTTTGTTTTAAACTGGCTGTAAGCCGCCCTGAGTCCACCAGGAGAAGGGCGGGGTATAAATGTGATTAAAGTTAAAGTTAAAGTTAAAGTTTATGACTGTTCTTGCCACAGTTGTTAAGTGAATAACTGCAGTTGTTAAATTAGTAACATGGTTGTTAAGTGAATCTGGTTTCCCCACTGACTTTGCTTGTCAGGAGGTTGCAAAAGGGGATCCCATGACCCTGGGACACTGTGACCATCATAAATATGAATCGGTTGCCAAGCATCCGAATGTAAATCACATGACCCTGGGGATGCTGCAAAAGTCATAAGTGTGAAAAATGGTCATAAGTCCCTTTTTTCAGTGCCATTGTAACTTTTAACAGTCACTAAGCAAACTGTAGTAAGTCAAGGACTACCTGTACTTTTATCACGTTTTTTCCGGGGGTTTTTTGGTCATCAGGTTTTTGACACCTTGCTAGGCGACTGGTGGTACTCGAATATTGGCATATTCTAAAAGTGGTACAATCGGTGAAAAGCCCTGCTCTAGAGTAAACCTCACTCCCTTCTAGCAATAGTCATTCAGGCCTTCCAGCAGTGCCCCTATTGCCAACATAATTGAGTCCATTCACTTTGCTACTGATTGTCCACTTTTTTGCTTTCTTTCCTTTCCTTTCCTTTCCCAGCATCAGAAACATCTCCGGAGAGTTGGGTCTTCTTCTCATGTGTCTGAAGTAGGATAATTTGAGCCCAATCCTTTGTGCCTCAAGTAAGAAGCTTGGGCTGATTTGCTAGATGATCCACCAATATATTTTCTTGCCTGCCCATGGTATTCTCAGGGATCTTCTACAACACCAAAGTTCAAAACGCTTGCAGGAATTGGGTATGTCTAGTTTAATGAAAAGAAGGACGAGGGGGAACATGATAGCAGTGTTCCAGTATCTCAGGGGTTGCTACAAAGAAGAAGGAGTCAAGCTATTCTCCAAAGCGCCTGAAGGCAGGACAAGAAGCAACGGATGGAAACTAACCAAGAAGAGAAGCAACCCAGAACTAAGGAGAAACTTCCTGACAGAACAATTAACCAGTGAAACAGGTTGCCTCCAGAAGTTGTGGGTGCTCCAACACTGGAGGTTTTTAAGAAGAGACTGGACAACCATTTATCTGGAATAGTATGGGGTCTCCTGCTTGAGCAGGGGGTTGGACTAGAAGACTTTGAAGGTCCCTTCCAACTCTATTATTCTGTTAAGGCTCATGCAATCCTGCTTCTTCCCGGCTGATATTAGATCAGTAATAATCTCTCAACCTGATCTACCTTCCAAGGTTGTTGTTTAGAAGGTGAAATATTAAGATAGCTGGCTGAAAGGAAAGATAGCTTGTCCAAAGGAAAGCTGGGGTATACAATGGAACTGACAGCAAATAACAGTGCATAATTCATAACATCAATAAGATTGCAGTTTTTCTCTTTAATGTAGCCTCCAGGACAAAAGAGTGCAAAAGGATGGGTGAACACTACCAAAACTAGTATTTGAGACTAAGGAAAGAGCAGGGAAATAGCATTGGAGAAAGTTAAAAATGGAAAAAGAATTTGTCTTTTAATTTACTCTCAGTTTACGTTTCATGCTGAATCTCAACCCTTACTTGGGGTGGGGGGGGGATACAATTTTTGTCAGGCTGGGTGCCATAAGTGGCCTTGAGTGATGCGCACCCCCGGTGCAGGAAGCAGGCTTGTATATCATTGCCCCAAAAGTGCCAGAATCAACTTGACAACTGGAACAACGCTAGTGCCTTGTAAGTAACGTCGCATTTAAACTGGAAAAGGAGAAGAAGAAAAAAAAGGACGGAGCAGAAACGAAAGGAATNGTTCTCACTGTCAGGAAGTTTCTCCTTAGTTCTAGATTGCTTCTCTCCTTGATTAGTTTCCACCCGTTGCTTCTTGTCCTGCCTCCAGGCGCTTTGGAAAATAGCTTGACTCCCTCTTCTTTATGGCAACCCCTGAGATATTGGAACACTGCTATCATGTCCCCCCTCGTCCTTCTCTTCATTAAACTAGACATACCCATATAAAAGGGGGGAGAGGAGATAAAAGGGGGAGAGAAGAGAGGATATAAAAGGGGGAGAGAGAAGAGAGGATATAAAGGGGGGAGAGAAGAGAGGATATAAAAGGGGGGAGAGAAATTTGTTAAATGAGTTTTGCCCCATTTAATGACTATTCTTGCCACAGTTGTTAAGTGAATCACTGCAGTTGTTAAATTAGTAACATGGTTGTTAAGTAAATCTGGTTTCCCCACTGACTTTGCTTGTCAGAAGGTTGCAAAAGGGGATCCCATGACCCTGGGACAATGTGACCATCATAAATATGAATCGGTTGCCAAGCATCTGAATGTAAATCACATGACCCTGGGGATGCTGCAAAAGTCATAAGTGTGAAAAATGGTCATAAGTCCCTTTTTTCAGTGCCATTGTAACTTTTAACAGTCACTAAGCAAACTGTAGTAAGTCAAGGACTACCTGTACTTTTATCACATTTTTTCCGGGGTTTTTTTGGTCATCAGGTTTTTGACACCTTGCTAGGCGACTGGTGGTACTCGAATATTGGCATATTCTAAAAGTGGTACAATCGGTGAAAAGCCCTGCTCTAGAGTAAACCTCACTCCCTTCTAGCAATAGTCATTCAGGCCTTCCAGCAGTGCCCCTATTGCCAACATAATTGAGTCCATTCACTTTGCTACTGATTGTCCACTTTTTTGCTTTCTTTCCTTTCCTTTCCTTTCCCAGCATCAGAAACATCACCAGAGAGTTGGGTCTTCTTCTGAAGTAGGATAATTTGAGCCCAATCCTTTGTGCCTCAAGTAAGAAGCTTGGGCTGATTTGCTAGATGATCCACCAATATGTTTTCTTGCCTGCCCATGGTATTCTCAGGGGGTCTTCTACAACACCAAAGTTCAAAATGCTTGCAGGAATTGGGTATGTCTAGTTTAATGAAAAGAAGGACTAGGAGGGACATGATAGCAGTGTTCCAGTATCTCAGGGGATGCCACAAAGAAGAAGGAGTCAAGCTATTCTCCAAAGCAACAGAAGACAAGAAGCAACGGATGGAAACTAACCAAGAAGAGAAGCAACCCAGAACTAAGGAGAAACTTCCTGACAGTTAGAACAATTAACCAGTGAAACAGGTTGCCTCCAGAAGTTGTGGGTGCTCCAACACTGGAGGTTTTTAAGAAGAGACTGGACAACCATTTATCTGGAATAGTATGGGGTCTCCTGCTTGAGCAGGGGGTTGGACTAGAAGACTTTGAAGGTCTCTTCCAACTCTATTATTCTGTTAAGGCTCATGCAATCCTGCTTCTTCCCGGCTGGTATTAGATCAGTAATAATCTCTCAACCTGATCTACCTTCCAAGGTTGTTGTTTAGAAGGTGAAATATTAAGATAGCTGGCTGAAAGGAAAGATAGCTTGTCCAAAGGAAAGCTGGGGTATACAATGGAACTGACAGCAAATAACAGTGCATAATTCATAACATCAATAAGATTGCAGTTTTTCTCTTTAATGTAGCCTCCAGGACAAAAGAGTGCAAAAGGATGGGTGAACACTACCAAAACTAGTATTTGAGACTAAGGAAAGAGCAGGGAAATAGCATTGGAGAAAGTTAAAAATGGAAAAAGAATTCGTCTTTTAATTTACTCTCAGTTTACGTTTCATGCTGAATCTCAACCCTTACTTGGGGTGGGGGGGGGATACAATTTTTTGTCAGGCTGGGTGCCATAAGTGGCCTTGAGTGATGCGCACCCCCGGTGCAGGAAGCAGGCTTGTATATCATTGCCCCAAAAGTGCCAGAATCAACTTGACAACTGGAACAACGCTAGTGCCTTGTAAGTAACGTCGCATTTAAACTGGAAAAGGAGAAGAAGAAAAAAAAGGACGGAGCAGAAACGAAAGGAATTCAATTATTTATTTTTACTTAATACTTTTATCCCTTTTTATAGATTAGTTAAAGGGATAAAAGTATTAAGTCAATACAAATATTGAATTCCTTCCATTTCTGCTCGATGTATTTCAGCTTTAAAATTCTTTTTAACTTCATGTATTTTATTTTATTAATTTTTTTTTGTTAGCTTTTAAAATCAATCCTTGGATTCCACCCACCTTATGCTGACCTATGTCCGTAATAAAGATTTGATTGAGTGAGGCTCAGGTTATGCCTCTTCATGTAATGAGAGGCTTAGTGGCCTTTGGCCCCAGTAAACATCCACATCTGGATCCAGCCTTAGCACTGTCTCCAGAAAGCAACAAAGGCTGAAGAATCTCGGCCTATGTGCCCTTCTCGTTGGGGATCCTTTCATCCACACCGGCTCTTGACTGCTTCTCCTGTAACCACTAGACTCCTCTCCCTATGCCAGGGGTCTTCAAACTTGGCCCTTTGATGACTTGTGGACTTCAACTCCCAGAATTCCTCAGCCAGCGTGCCTGAATGAGGAAATAATAATAATAATAATAATAATAATAATAATAATAATAATAATAATAATAATAATAATAATAAGAAGAAGAAGAAGAAGAAGAAGAAGAAGAAGAAGAAGAAGAAGTAGTAGTAGTAGTAGTAGTAGTAGTAGTAGTAGTAGTAGTAGTAGTAGTAGTAGTAGTAGTTGGAAGTGACCTTGGAGGTCATCGAGTCCAACCCACTGCTCAGGCAGGAACCCTACACCATTTCAGACAAATGGCTGTCCAGTCTCTTCTTAAAAACTTCCAGTGTTGGCGCATTCACCGTTTCTGGAGGCAGGTTGTTCCATTGGTTAATTGTTCTAACTGTCAGGAAGTTTCTCCTCAGTTCTAGGTTGCTTCTCTCCTTGATTAGTTTCCATCTGTTTCTTCTTGTCCTGCCTTCAGGTGCTTTGGAAAATAGCTTGACTCCCTCTTCTCTGTGGCAGCCCCTGAGATACTGGAACACTGCTATCATGTCCCCCCTCGTCCTTCTCTTCGTTAAACTAGACATACCCAATTCCAGCAACCGTTCCTCATATGTTTTAGCCTCCAGTCCTGGAGACTAAAATTCTGGAAGTTGAAATCCACAAGTCATCAAAGGGCCAAGTTTGAAGACCCCTGCCCTATGTGATCAAAGAATCAAGGCTCCCAAACATTGTCCTGTGTTTGACCTAGAAATAGGAGAGGAAGGGAAGAAGACCTGTGTCTATCTGTCTGTCTGTCTGTCTGTCTGTCAGATTAGTTTGGCTGTAGGCCTTTCTCTTGGAGTGAAGGGGCAAAAAGGAGAGATCACATTTCCGGCCTCCATCCCTCGAGAGCTCGGCCTCCTCCATCCGTCTCCATCCCCGGTCCATTCCATGCGCCACATCTGGTTTGCATCGTGGGCTGCACAGCTGCAGAAATTCACCGCTCACATCTGCTTCCAATCCTGACACAACATGACTTCACTCCATCTGAAGCCCGAAGTCTTCTTGAGGGTGCTGAGTCATCACCAATGGCTGTCCCACCTGAATCTCTGCTGCTTTGAGGACATATGAGTCGGGACATGGGGAAGGGCCCGAGGCCTTCATTGCTGTTGGCAGCTCTGCCAACATCTGCCTTTTTGACTTGTATTTTGGGAAGGACAACATTTCATGGAAGGACACGCTCGGCTGGCCGATGCGACTCTCCCATGTTGCTTATATTTTTGAGAAGGCATTTCCTGACCTAACGCATCGAAAGGGAACCCTGCTGAGTCTCTAACCAAAAAAGGGAATTAAACCTCCATCTCCCACGCCAAGACCCTGATCTGTATGAGATTGAATTCCTGCCTTTCTGCAGACCAAATAAACAAGGCTATGACACTGCACATAAAATGCAATTAAAACATAACCTCAGAGCAGTGTTACTCAAATATGGCAGCTTTACGATGTGTGGACTTCAACTCCCAGAATCCCCCAGCCGGCGATGATGGCTGAGGAATTCTGGGTGTTGAAGTCCACACATCTTAAAGTTGCCAAGTTTGAGCCACACTGCCTCAGAGGAACAGAAAGCAAAAAATAGCAGAATGTTTTGATTGCCAACTCAAAAATTACAGGAACAGGAGCATCCACAGGATAGGAGCAAACAAGTCAAGATGGTAATCCCATTGTGGCCACCATCTTGATTTTTTTTTAACCTTACTGTGGAAAAAAAAAAACCATACACAAAACTAACATGGTTGAAATGTGGGGTCCTTAGTGCTCTCTGGGCTTGCTTTCTTGCAGATGTTTCATTAACCAAATAAGCACATCTTCAGCACTTCAGAGCAATGAAATGTCTGCAAGAAAACAACCAAGCTCAGCGAGCACCAAGGACCCCATAATTAACACCCATCTTTTCGTGCAAAGCATCCCAATACAGGTTTTATTTAAATTATTATTGATATTCCCTTGCTACTTGTTTCAAACGTCTGCCGATTTAGAATTGTTTCTCAAGCTTTCCCCCCCCCCGCCCGTTTTAATTTCATTTGCTCTCCTTCAGCATGGAAACAAATTTGAATTAAAAACCATTAAATCTAAACAGCACCAGGGGGTAATCAGGTATCTTTTTTGAGATCCAGACATAACAATTTTGGCCTGGTTGAAAGGAAAATAGAAGCTTCTGGCCAATTGTGAGCACTGAGTATTATATCTGGATCTCTTTGTGGATCAGTAACGGATGTGTTATTCTCAGTTGTTGAACACTTGTAACTTCCCATTAGAAAGGAAGAAAGGGAATAAAAATAAAAATAAAAAAAGATTTTGCTCCAACATTTAACTAAGACTGATGAAAATCAGCCAATGCTGGGATGGGAAGTGGAAAAACTAGGAATGGAATTTTATGAGTAATGGATTCTGAGAGATATTTCGTTTCTGTTCTGAACACAAATCCCTCAGCTCTTAATGAGGTCCAAGACAACTTCATTGCTAATTCTGAGGGGGACATCTTTGAGGGAAGGACTCAGGGCTGAGATCTTTATTTCTTTTTCAGAAGATGTGACAAATCTGAAATAGTTTACAGATTACCACAGGGCTCCGTCTTAGGCCCAGTACTCTTCAATATCTTCATAAACGACTTAGGTGAGGGAATTGAAGGGGAACTCATCAAATTTGCAGATGACACTAAACTGGCAAGAGTAGCCAACACACCAGGATCCAAAAAGATCTTGACAAGCTCGAACAGTGGGCCCTATCCAACAAAATGAATTTTAATATGGAGAAAAGCAAATTTTTACCTTTAGGCAGGAAAAATCAAGGGTACAAGTACAGATTATTATTATTATTATTATTATTATTATTATTATTATTATTATTATTATTTATTAAATTTATATAGGCAAGACCTGGCTCAAAAACAGTAACAGTGTGAGAGGGACCTTGGAGTCCTAGTGGACGATCACTTGACTATGAGCCAGCAGTGTGCTTTTGTTGTTGTTAGTTGCGAAGTCGTGTCTGACCCATCGCGACACCATGGATAATGTTCCTCCAGGCCTTCCTGTCCTCTACCATCTTCTGGAGTCCATTTTAGCTCATGCCTACTGCTTCAGTGACTTCATCCAGCCACCTCATTCTCTGTCGTCCCCTTCTTCTCTTGCCCTCAATCTCTCCCAGCATTAGGCTCTTCTCCAGTGAGTCCTTCCTTCTCATTAGGTGGCCAAAGTATTTGAGTTTCAACTTCAGGATCTGGCCTTCTAAAGAGCAGTCGGGGTTGATCTTTTCTAGGACTGACCAGTTTGCAGCCAAAAAAGCTAAAATAATACAATGGCTGTGGCCATTTCCCTATTCATGTTCGGTTGACACATTGAAGGGGGGAGAGGGGATTGCCAGGTGCTTCGCTAATCGAAATAATCTTTTGTCCCATGGGAACCAAGGTCATTAGCAAACCCCAGAAAACTTTGAAGCTGCTTGCGGGTGCGTGGGGATTGCCATTCCAATACTGCTTTAACTTTGGCAGGGTCCATCTCTACCCCCTCATTCGAAATCCGATACCCTAGATCAGAGGTCCCCAAACTTTTGGGCAATAGGGACCGGTTCTATGGAGAGAGATTTTTTCCACGGACCGAAGGGTGCGTGGTTTTGTGTGTTGCTTGCATCTCGCAGATGGGGCTTTGCTTGTTTGTGCGGCCCGGTTGCTGGCATGCCACGGCCCGGTACTGGTCCATGGACTGGGGGTTGGGGACCCCTGCCGTAGATAATCTAAGCGGGTCTGCTGAAACTCACACTGTGTTTCATTGCAGTGTGTCGGAATCCTGTTTGAGACCTGTCCCAAAAAAGCCACCCGGTCCAATGGTGGTGGAGGGGGAGACACATTATGAAATAAAACGTATTCTTGATTCTCTAGGCTGTACAAGGGGAAAGTTACAATACCTTGTCCAGTGGAAAGGTTACCCCCTTTCAGAACCTACGTGGGTGAAATGTACAAATGTGAAAGCGGGATAGATTGATAAAGAGGTTTTACGATAAATACCCTCACAAGCCTCGAGGAAATGCTTAACTTGCTTTTTCTTGTCCCTGCAGGAGACTCTTTCCTTCCGATGGGAAGCCGACTGTCAACTTTGAAAAGGAGCATGGCTCGTTTTCAAAGTTGACACCTGGGTTGTATAAACAGAGGCATAGAATCAAGATCACGCGAAGTATTAGTACCGCTTTATAAAACCCCAGTGAGATCACACCTGGAATACTGCAACCAATTTTGATCACCACCATATTACAAAAAAGATGTTGAGACTTTGGAAAAAGTTCAGAGAAGAGCAACTAAGATGATCAAAGGCTTGGAGACTAAAACCTACAAAGAACGGCTGCAGGACTTGGGTTTGGCTAGTCTAAAGAAAAGAAGAAATAGGGGAGACATGATAGCGGTATTCCAGTATCTGAGGGGCTGCCACAGAGACGAGGGGGTCACATTATTCTCCAAAGTACCAGAGGGTAGGACAAGAAACAATGGTTGGAAACTGACCAAACAGAGAAGCAACCTGGAATTAAGGAGAAACTTCCTAACACTGAGGACAATCAACAGTGGAACAGCTTGCCTCCAGAAATCGTGGGCGCTCCATCACTGGAGATTTTTAAGAAGAGACTAGACAATCACCTGTCTGAGATGGTATAGGTTCTCCTGCTTGAGCAGTGGGCTGGACTAGAAGACCTCCAAGGTCCCTTCCAGCTTCTATTCTATTCTATTCTATTCTATTCTATTCCATTCCATTCCATTCTATTCTATTCCACGAATTTTGCTCTCCTGACCCAGCAGAAAATGCACGGAAAACAATCCATGTAACATATCTACGATTTTGCTAATACAGCCTGCAGGTAGTCCTTGACTTATGACCACAACTGAGCCCACAATTTCGGTTGCTAAGCAAGACACTCGTTAAGTGAATTTTGCTCCACTTTGTGACCGTTCTGGCCACAGTTGTTAAGTGAATCACTGCAGTTGTTAATAACACAGTTCTTAAGTGAATCCAGCTTCCCCATTGACTTTGCTTGTCAGAAGGTCGCAAAAAGTGGTCACATGACCCTGGGACACTGCAACCGTCATAAATATGAGTCAGTCGCCGAGCATCTGAATTTTGATCACGTGACCATGGGGATACTTCAAAGGTCATGTGAAAAATACTCATAAGTCACTTTTCTCCAGTGATGTAACTTCAAACGGTCACTAAATGAACTGTTGTAAATTGAGGGCTACCTGTGTAGGCTGCTTAAATAAATCAGCTTCCCCTAGCACAGGAAAGAGACAGGCTTAGTGTGTCAGTCGTTGCTTCCTCTCTTATTTTGGCACTGTCCCACGGCAGTCTTGGCGTGTATAAAATCTGTAATTTTCCATTATTTTGGAGGGAAGTCAGGTGGCTGCGCGGTTGGAAAGAGGTAGAAAAGAGGGATATAATGAATTTCTTTGCCTGTATACCAGAATGACTGATTCAAAATTAAGTGGAGAACCCTTCAAGGGAGAAAGGGACTTCCTTTTTCCTTTCTGTTTTTTTAGCCTGAGGTTTGACCACAATTTACTCATCAAATTACGGGTTGCATCCTGTGGTATTTTTGTGGCTCTAGGCTAGCCCTATATCCTCTGATGGTTGAACCTGGTACTACAAACCTCTTCCAATTTCACAAGCAAAAATATTGTTACTCTACTCTGCCGTACAAAAGATGGGTAGACTTCAACTGCCAGAATTCCCAGACCTCCATTCCCAGAATTCCCCCAATCAGCAAGACATGATGGAATTCTGTGTACGTGAACCATGGGTGGTGCTCCACCACTGGAGGTTTTTAAGAAGCAACTGGACAGCCATTTGTCTGAAATGGCATAGGGCAGTGATGACGAACCTTTTAGAGACCGAGTGCCCAAACTGCAACCCCAAACCCAGTTATGAATCGTCGAGTGCCAAGTGGGTGTGGCCCATTGGGTGGGTGTGGTCCATTGGGTGGGTGTGGCCAACTGATGGGCGTGGCTGCAGTGGTAACGGAAGACTGGGTGGGACTAAAAAGTTCAATAAATCAATTCCAACTTTGCGAGATCTTTTTTTTCCCCTGCGAGAAGTTGAAATTGATTGATTGATTGATTGAACCTTTTTTTTTTGCACACGGCAGAGGCCTAAAGCAGTGGTTCTCAACCTGTGGGTCGGGACCCCATTTGGGGTCGATCGACCATTTCATGGGGGTCGCCAAGCAAGGCTGTCCGCCATTTTTTTTTCCGCCATTTTTTTTGTCCGCCATTTTCCCCCCCTTTTCCGGCGGGTGCCTTACCTCCCTTGGGCTGGGCCAGCTGGTGGTCGGCCTGCTCCATCTCTGCCGCTTGCCAGCTACGCCTCGGCCGGCGCAGGGGGCGGAACCACGCATGCGCGGCGCTCCCGGGCAGGGAAAGTCCTTGACTTACGACCGGTTTAATCCTTGACTTACGACCGGTTGGGGTCACGGCATTAAAAAGGTTGAGAACCACTGGCCTAAAGCAAAAAGGTTTTATAAAACCCAGCTGAAGGCCTAGGACTGGGGCGACGGAGTGCTTGCCCACAGAGAGGGCTCTGCGTGCCACCTGTGGCACGTGTGCCATAGGTTCGCCACCACGGGCATAGGGTCTCCTGCCTGAGCAGGGGGTTGGACTAGAAGGCCTCAAAGGTCCCTTCCAGCTCTATTGTTCTGTAATTCCGAACCAGATTAAAATCTGTTTCCCACCTGAGTTTTTCCAACTATTAGCTGAAATCTAAGGCTGGGAGTCGCTTGCTGCCATCTAGTGGCCATAATCCATATTGCACCCAACTTGGTTTCAAAATACTTTCCTTCAAAGGCTTTTGAGGCAACTAACCATCTCGCAAAGGAGTATAAAATAGGAGTATAAAATAGCTTTCTCAAAAATCTATATCAGGAATTATGCTGTTTAGGTTATTTTTCTCATAGTGCCCTGACAGAGTATAAATTTAATACATTTAATAAATCACCATCGTCACATGTATTTCCATATGTTTTCCAAGTCTTAGTATTTCTCTACTTTTAAAGGCCATGGGTATGTATTGGATAATGGTAATAAGATACTTTTGAAAGTCAACTGCTTTTTGTTTGTAGAATCCTTCTAGGGCAGGGGTAGGCAACCTCGGCTCTTTTATGACTCATGGACTTCAACTCCCAGAATTCCTGAGTCAGCATGGCTCAGCTTGGAAACCTATCCCTTTCCCCTCAGCATGGCTGACTCAGGAATTCTGGGAGTTGAAGTCCATGAGTCATAAAAGAGCTGAGGTTGCCTACCCCTGTTCTAGGGCAAACTGCCGGCTCATGGGCCAGATGCGTCATGCCGAAATTGCGCCCACCCCAGCTCCAGCAAGGGGGGAAAAGTCGCAATACGTCGCGACACGTCACGTCACGTGGCGAGTTTGACACCCCTGTTTTAGGGGTCTCAGAGCCCATGAGCTGATTCAGCTGGCTTATGCTGTGGTTTCTATATTTTTCATATGTATGTTGGTGATAGTGTTCTTTTGTACTTTTAAGGGTTTGGGTTATTGTTAGCCGGCCAGTGTCATGAATTTGAGGACATCCATATAAACCAGGTAGGTAGGTAAGTACGTAGGGGGCATATGGGGGGGCAAGGGGGCACACAGAGAGAGGTCTGAAATTCACACATCTGAAGCATTTCCATATTGGAGAAGAATTCTGAGTAAAGAAAGACAGCTGGAAAAAATGGGAAGGTTTGACCAAAGAGCAAAACTTCCTAAAGTCTTGCATACTGAATTCAACCAGTTTCTAGGTCAGTGGTGGCGAACGTATGGCCCACGTGCCAGAGGCGGCACTCAGAGCCCTCTCTGTGGGCACGTGGGATCATCCCAGCTCTGTTTCCCCCCACGGCCCCCTCCTCACCAGCAGCCCCCCTGCAGAGGAGAGTCACCCCCGGCAGGGCCCACACAGAGCAGCGCAGCCACATGGCATCTGGGCAGCAGGGACAAGACTCCGCCCTCACGCCCTGTTGTGCGCAGATGATGTTGCAGGGCATGGGCGGAGGGCATGGCCGCCATGGCGCTGCAGGGCCGCCTGGGCAATCTGCTGCGGCGGGCCGTGGAGGCAGTAGGTGGCCCTGTGGGTGGGTGGGAGGCGCAGTGGGAGCGGAGCAGGGCGGTTTTTGGGCACTCGGTGTCTAAAAGGTTCGCCATCACTGTTCTAGGTGCACACATGCAGCTAAAAGTCTGGTCCTTGAGCCAGATGGAGTCCTCCATACTAAAGGCTTCACAAACAATCCCAGAAACTAGAAAGGGAAACAGAGCAGCATAGGAAAGGTAAGAGTAAATATTTCCCCTCTCCAATCATGGCCGGCTCTAGGAGACAGCGCCCATCTCCGTTTCTGAGGGAGCAAGTGTTGTCCAGAACTTCCGTGGTCACGTAGCCAGCATGACTGTATGTCAAGGTGCACAGAACGCTGTTACCTTCCCACCAAAGTGGTACTTACTTATCTACTCACATTTGCATACTTCCGAACTGCTAGATGGGCAGGAAGTGGGGCAAGTAACGGGAGCTCACCCTGACATGTGGCGTTTGGGTCTCAAACCTCTGCTGCCTGCTTTCCAGCTAACCAGCTCAGCATCTTTAACCTCTGAGCCATCACACAGATGCTTAAAACTCCAGCACCCTGGACAGCTCTTTGTCACCTATGGAATTAGTTATACCAGTGGTTCTCAATCTTTTTAATGCCGCGACCCCAACCGGTCGCAAGTCGAGGACTAAACTGGTCGTAAGTCGAGGACTAAACCAGTCGTAAGTCGAGGACTACCCAACCGGTCGTAAGTCGAGGGCTTTCCCTGCCCGGGAGCGCCGCGCATGCGTGGCTCCGCCCCCTGCGCCGGCTGAGGCGTAGCTGGCAAGCGGCAGAGACGGAGCAGGCCGACCACCAGCTGGCCCAGCCCAAGGGAGGTAAGGCACCCACCGGAAAAGGGGAAAAAATGGCGGACAAAAAAAATGGCGGACAGCCTTGCTTGGCGACCCCCATGAAATGGTCGATTGACCCCAAATGGGGTCCCGACCCACAGGTTGAGAACCACTGAGTTATACGAACAAGGAAACAAACACAAGCTTGTTTTTTTTTCATTGGAAAAGTTGATATGTGCAGTAGTGCGATTCCAGTTTGCTAACGCTGGGTTTAGTGTTTGTTTTTTTAAAGTAACTTGAAGGAAAGCATAATCTTAGTCTCCATCCACAGCAGAAGCTACCGTCAACAGAATAAAGTTGCTCACCTGTACTTTGCAGGTACTTAGGGTTTAACCTGTAACCAAAATACCATAAAAATGTGGGTAGGCCTACCTGCAAGCAGCACATTGTTTACTGTGTTTTGGCGAAAAAATTGAGGGTCAGTGTATTCACACACGGGCTTACACAGGTGTATATATATAGTACTTCTACATTCTGAAAACTCTAGTAAGCTTAGCAACTTTTAAGATGTGTGGGCTTCAACTTACAGCTGGGGGGGAGGGGAAGGGTCAGCTGCCAATTCTTTAAAACAATATCTTACAGGAACTGCCTTCATATAAAACTAGGCTCTGTTGTCCTAATCTGATCAATTCATTGGCCCCTACAGCCTATAACTAATATTGTTTTGAATGTTGTGAGCAAATGCCAATTTCACAGGATGAGATTATCCCACCATTAAAGGAGGCACCTTTGTGAAGTTGGCAACCTTTGTGAAGTCAAAATTATACACCTAAGCAAACAGCATCCACTCCAGCCAGAGTAGGGATGCCCAACCTTGGCGTCTTTACGACTTGTGGACTTCAACTCCCAGAATTCTGGGTGTTGAACTCCCAAGTCTTAAAAGTTGCCAAGGTTGGACACTCCTAAGTTAGAGGAAAGAAAACAACACAGGTTAACAGTAAGTAATTTCCCGAAGATGGTTGGTTGCGATCAAACACAATTGCAGAGGAAAAACAAAAATTAGAATATACTGTTATGAGTCTTGGGAGGAAACATTAGAGCCTTTTGGTATATTTGGAAGGGGAAATCAGAATTTGGCACAAAATTCAAATTATTTTACCAATAGTCACAAAGCACTTGAAGGGTTCAAAAGCTACTGCCAGAAATGTTCCCTCACAAGAGCTGGCTGAATTCAGTCGGAGAAAGTAATAGGCCAGAAACAGTGAATGTTTCTGCCCAAAGGAGAGATGGACTAGAAAATTCAAAATTACTTCTGCAGGCTCTCAGTGTTAGGTCATCATGAAAGAATGCAACCAACGTCCATCAGAATAAAAGCATGGAATAAACAGACAGCAAACTCAGCAACAACAGGTGGGCCTGAATCCTGGATCCCAAATTTTTCAAGCCAAGAATCCTAACTCACTTTTCAGTGGCTCAGGAGATCTGGATATTCCCCAAAACAGGCCAAAGAAGTCGACAAGACCAGGACAGAAACTAAATGTGTTTTAATTTAGATGTCATTAAATACATATAAGATTATTTTGCCCCTTCTATTACACCAACAAATAAAAATTACAATTCCATAACCATATCTGGAGGAGCCCCTCCGAAGACTTTAGAGAAGTGGGATTGGCCCAAGGATTGTAGACCATATTCCCCAATGCCATAGTAACACAAAAAAAGAGGGTATGGAGGTGTCTCTGTATCCATTATCTGTTCCAAAAGCTTTCCCCCAGTCTGAAGAAACATCCCACAAGTCAGTGTTTCACAATCTTGGCAACTTTAAGGCATGTGGACTTCAACTCCCAGAATTCCACAGTCAAAGTCCACATCGCTTGAAGTTGTCAAGCTTGAGAAACATTGCTCTAATCCCATAACGGAATGACAAAAATGTAGAAATGAAAGAAAAGAAATTGGTCATAGAATCATGGGAGTGAAAGACTGGGGGGGGGGGGGGGGGAGACTGGAAAAATACCAGGAAGAAAGTGCAACAAAAATAACCAACAGATAGAAGTTTGTCAGTAGCTTATCACTTAAGTGGAACCTCAATTCCAGCTGCAAAAAAACCCTCAGAAAGATGACATTCAACATCATTAGAAGAAAATTTAACTTAATTAGTTCAGAATGAGTTTCCAAGATTTTTTATCCTTACTCTTAAAAATGTGTGTTCACATAGCTCAGAGGTCCTCAAACTTGGTCCTTTTATGACTTGTGGACTTCAACTCCCAGAATTCCTCAGCCAGGGATGCCTGGCTGAGGAATTCTGGGAGTTGAAGTCCACAAGTCATAAAAGGGTCAAGTTTGAAGACCTCTGACATAGCTTATTCTTTGTCATTTTCACTTTCTGAATCACGGCCTGAGGGCTTTTGAGCAGGCTGGGTTCACTTAACCCAGTTAGCCTCTAGCTTTGTCCTAGTTATTTGATCTGTCCTTACAAATCACTTCTATCAGCCCAAATCATTCTAACCTGGTCATAAAACTGTCTCCACACCTTCTTCCAATCGTGCCCAAGACCCACAAATGCCAGCTTTATGCCAAGTGAGCAGCTTGAGAGTTACCACCAATATTTGGGAGATTCTTCCATGTTGCCAGATCTTGACGGGGCTTTCCCAAGGATGTGCCCTACACTGCTAGCCACTCAGCAGCTCTGGAGGGTGGATGGGAAGGTTTGATTAACCAGTTAACTATCTTTAGATGTCTGCAAAGTAGCTTTTAAGAAGAGACTGGACAGCCACTTGTCTGGAATGGTATGGCAGGGGTCTTCAAACTTGGCCCTTTTATGACTTGTGGACTTCAACTCCCAGAATTCCTCGGCCAGCATATGCTGGCCGAGGAATTCTGGGAATTGAAGTCCACAAGTCATAAAAGGGCCAAGTTTGAAGACCCCTGGTATAAGGTCTCCTGTTTGAGTCAGAGGTTGGACTAGAAGACCTCCAAAGTCCCTTCCAACTCTGCTATTCCGTTATTCTGTTACTCTGATCAGAAGACAATTGGGTTTACAATGACCTCGGTAATTAGGGTTTAAAACTGTCCCTCTTTTCTTCCCAAATCAACCTATTACAGCACACCTTATCCCAAGGGTATATTTCCCCACTGTTTAGCTGCTATCTGCTTCCCAAGCCTTTCGACTCCTTCAGCTTGTCTGCATGTCACCCCACAAAAAATCTGGCAGAGCAAAGGCCATTTGGGATGACCCAAATCCCCTTGTTTCCCATGATATCAAATGACACTACGACGTTTCTTTGATTTGGAACTTTATTTGGACTTCAACGTGAACGTGTGAGAACAAAGCTAAGCCTTAATAGAAGTTGGCCTAACTTTGGCTTAGTGCAGGGGTCTTCACACTTGGCCCTTTTATGACTTGTGGACTTCAACTCCCAGAATTCCTCAGCCAGGCATGCCTGGCTGAGGAATTCTGGGAGTTGAAGTCCACAAGTCATAAAAGCGCCAAGTTCGAAGACCCCTGGCTTAGTGTGTTGTGTGGGCCTTGCCGCTGCAGTTCATCAAATGAACCCAGGTTACACTAACCAAATCTAAGGGATATGCTATGCCCACATATTGGTTAACATGTCAGGCTAAAAAATGGGAAGACACAGGGATTAATCCCTAGTCCACAACAACACACACAGTTGCCTGCCTCACATTTTTTCTATTAAGTCTACCTGATTATCTGATATTTCAGGATAAAAATCTGTGGAAGCTGCTACATTGGGAAAGGATGCAATAGCCCAGGGGTAGGCCACCTTGCCTCTTTTATGACTCGTGGACTTCAACTCCCAGAATTCCTGAGCCAGCCACGCCGAGGAGAAAGGGAAAGGTTTCCAAGCTGAGCCATGCTGACTCGGAAATTCTGGGAGTTGAAGTCCACGAGTCATAAAAGAGCCAAGACTGCCTACCCCTGCAATAGTCAGAGGAAATACAGGTAGTCCTCAACTTATGACCACAATCCAGCTCAAAATTTCTACGGCTAAGCGAGGCAGTTAAGTGAATGTTGCCTCGTTTTACCATTTTTCTTTCCAGAGTGGTTAAGTGAATATTGCCGTTGTTAAGTGAGAAACACGGTTGTTAAGTGAATCTGACTTCCCCACAGACAATGCTGATCAGACGGTCGCCAAAGCTGATCACATGACCCCGGGACAGTGCGACCGTCACAAATATGAGTTAGTTGCCAAGCATCTGAATTTTGATCAGGTGACCCTGGGGAATGCTGCAACGGTCGTTAAGTGTGAAAAACAGTCATTACGTCACTTTTTTTTTCAGTTCCGTTGTAACTTTGAATGGTCACTAAATGAACAGCTGTTAGGTTGAGGACTGTCTGTATCCTTGGGAGATAGGGGGAGGAGACCCACAGCCAGGGCAAGAGTCAGATAAGAGACATCTTGGCCCAGAGAAAGAACGGGCGAGCAGAAAGCATCTTGGAATGGACCCTCCCGGATTCCTCGGAAAGCAACGGCAAGGAAGGGGAGAGATGTTTTCAGACTTCCAAAAATCCGTTACTGCAATCTTATAGTAAAAGTAGTGTTAGTACTAATGATATCCGCTTCTTGAGAGGACGTCCACCCCCTCCATTTTGCAGCAGAAAACACAGGGAAGGGGGGGAAAAACCCCTGTAAAATAATATAACCAAAGACGAAGCCCTTATCATTTCCCTCCAAAATTGGGGGGAGGTGTAATGGTTTTAAAATTCCTACTCCGACCCCATCTGGCAGGCCCTCCCTTATTTTGAATGCTTGCCCCCGCTATTCAAATACTGTTCCAATATTTGAGGGGCTACCACCAAGAAGAGGGAGTCACCCCGTTTTCCACCAGAAGGTGAGACGAGAAGCAACGGGTGGAACCTAAGCAAGGAGAGAAGCAACTTAGAACTGAGGAGAAATTTCCTGACAGTGAGAACAAATTAGCCAGTGGAACGGCTTTGCCTCCAAAAGTTGTGGGTGCTCCATCAGTGGAGGGTTTTTAAGAAGAGACTGGACAGCCATTTGTCTGAAATGGTATAAGGTCTCCTGCATGAGCAGGGGGTTGGACTAGAAGACCTCCCCTTCCAACTAGGGTTATTCTGTTCTGTTATTTGGGCCACCAATTTCTAAGCACAAGCCTGACCAAGATTATCCACTGCTGTGTTAAGAGGAAGTCAATGGAGAATCTTCCAAGCTGAGAACTTCTCCATTATAGCAGAATCGTGTTAAAACTCCCCAAAACCTTCTCCAAAGCATCACAGGGCAGGATAAGAAACAAGGGTTGGAAACTGAGCAAAGAGAGAAGCAATCTTGAATTAAGGAGAAACTTCCTAACGGTGAGGGCAATTAACCAGTGGAACAGCTTGCCTCCAGAAATCATGGACGCTCCATCACTAGAGGTTTTTAAGAAGACACTAGAGTGTCACTTGTCTGAAATTGTATAGGTTCTCCTGCTCGAGCAGGGGGCTGGACTAGAAGACCTCCAACGTCCCTTCCAGCTCTATTCTATTCTATTCTAAATTCTAATTCTGGAGTTGCATATAAAGCCATGCATAATGAGAATTCTTCAGTTCTTGGGTTCTTAATCTAAGACAGTGTTTCTCAATGTTGGCAACTTGAAGGTGGGTGGACTTCAATTCCCAGAATTCTGGGATTTGAAGTCCACCCACCTTCAAGTTGCCAACAGTGAGAAACACCGCTCTGAGGTAACGCTCTCTTCTAACCTTCAACAAAAAACCTCTGGTCGGTGAGAACATCCCTCCAAACCACATCTGCTGCTCCTGGACCTCTCCTCTGCAGGTTCTCTAGCCCAGGTTTCTGCCTGCTTGTGTCTTCCTTCCCCACTTGGTAAGAACTGTGAGAACGCCCGCTGGGTCAGGCCAACGGTTCCCCTCTTCCAGCATCATCCATCCAGATGTAGCCAGCTGGATGCCTCTTGGGAAAAGTCCATCCGCAGCATCTGAAAGCAGCGTCCAGATGTCAGTTCTGTTCCATCTGAAATCCAGAGGCTTCCACTCCCAATCTTTGTGATAAGGTAACAGACCATCAGCAACAGCTCAGCTCTCTGAATTTAAAATCCATTTTAAGTTGGTGGCCATCGGCTTTATCAGTGGACCGGTAAAACCCCGAGCTAGCTATGCCTGGTGCAAAAACGTTACAAGTATCCTCGACTTACGACCACAGCTGAGCCCAAAATTTCTGTTGTTAAGTGAGACGCATGTTCAGTAAGTCTTGCCCCAATTTTGTGACCTTTCTTGACCAGCTGTGGTGAATCACTTCAGCTGATTAAGTTAGCAACCTGGTTGTTAAAGGAATCTGACTTCCCCATTGACTTTGCTTGTCGGAACGTGGGCACGACCCCGGGACACTGCAACGGTCATAAATATGAACCGGTTGCCAAGTGCCCGAATTTTGATCACATGATCATTGGGATGCTGCAAACGGTCGTAAGTCACTTTTTCCACTGTAGTTGTAACTTTGAACAGTCACTAAATGAACTGTTGTTAAGTCAAGGATTACTCGTACTTATTTTTTTTGTCTGTCCTGAATCTCTTCTGATTCAATTCCCCCCCCCTAGCTTTTGCTACTTAGCAAACCTTCACCATTCCTCGTCCTCTACTCCATTCATACATTTTATACAAATCTGCCAAGTCTCTTTGCCCTTTAAATGTGTTTTCCTCAAACCAGGGGTCTTCAAACTTGGACCCCTTTAAGACTGGTGGACTTCAATTCCCAGAATTCCTCAGCCTTGCCTTAAACACACAGGCATCTTCATCCGTTGAGGACTGCCTGATTATCCTTTAATTTGAAAAAAAGAAAAATGAGATGCCATCACCCCATAGGAAAAATGAACTGAAGCCTGGAGTGGGAATCAGATCTGGAGAGCACCCAGCTTAAGGGATCACAATCAGAAAATTGCCGGGTACTTGACCCTCCCAAAGTCTGGGTGTACCTTCCTGGACTGTTCATTTATGGGGAGACCTTGCCATAAGAGGTGAGTTAACTCTGTTCATTACGATCCGGCTAGACCAGGGGTCTTCAAACTTGGCCCTTTTATGACTTGTGGACTTCAACTCCCAGAATTCCTCAGCCAGCCATGTTGAGCCATGCCAGCTCAGGAATTCTGGGAGTTGAAGTCCGTAAGTCATGAAGGGGGCCATCATTTCCCAGCTCTGCTCTAGAGAAAAACAAAACATGATTTCACAAATAAGACGTCTAATTGGAAAGGGGGAGGCCTAAATTAGTTTGATAATTGAGCTAGTTGTTCAGGTATGCCTGATAGATGATAGTTATCTTCGGAAAAATGAAAGGCATAAAGCTAGAAAGAGCAGAACGGAGTATGCTACAAGAGGGCAAGGCTGGCTGGAATATAGGTTTAGTCCTTAACTTATGACCACCGTTGGGATATCAGAATTTCCGTTGCTAAGCAAGGCAGCGAATCACACCCAATTTTACAACCTTTCTTGGCCAAGTTTGTTAAGTCAATCATTGCGGTTGAGAGAATCACGCGGTGGTTAACAGAGTCAGGCTTCCCCCACTGACTTTGCTTGTCGGCAGGCAACTGGGAGGGTCCCAAATAGCTATCACATGACCTTGGGATGCTGCAGCCATCATACGGTTACCAAGTGCCCAAATTCTGATCACGTGACCCGCCAAGGGAATCCTGCAATAGTCGAAAGAGTGAGGACCAGTTGTAAATTGCTTTTTTCAGTGCCGTTATAACTTTGAACCGTCATTAAACAAATAAGTCAAAGACTACCTATATCTCACAATATTCTATTCCAGACCCTTCTCTCTTTTTTTTTTGTTTTCTACCGGTATATACACCAATAATAAGCCAAACATTTTAGGCTCCAAAACATGCCCCAAATCAGACTTGGCTTATCCATGAGTATATGTTGTTGTTGTTAGTTGTGAAGTCGTGTCCAACCCACCGCAACCCCATGGACAACGTTCCTCCAGGCCTTCCTGCCCTCTACCATCTTCTGGAGTCCATTTAAGCTCACGCCTACTGCTTCAGTGACTCCATCCAGCCACCTCCTTCTCTGTCGTCCCCTTCTTCTATTGCCCTCCATCTTTCCCAGCGTTAGGTTCTTCTCCAGTGAGTCCTTCCTTCTCATTAGGTGGCCAAAGTATTTTGAGTTTCAACCTCAGGATCTGGCCTTCTAAAGGCCTTTCCTAATGTTGAGTTTCAACCATGAGTATATACGGTAATACATTTTAAAATTACTCAGGTATCTTACACAAGCCCATCTGTAGCTGAGCAGACCCTTATTTATTTATTTATTTATTTATTTATTTATTATTTTAATTTGTATACCACCCTTCTCCCATAGGATTGAATTGTTTCAACCCAACTGTCACCAAAAAATGCAGGTTGGCTTATCTGTGAGTAGCACCCTTTTTCACAATGTTGTTTTCCACAGAATGATGGGCCTGTTTACTCACACGTGGGCTTACACATGAGCATATACGGTACTTCTACATTCGGAAAAGTCTAGCACAGGGGTCTTCAAACATGGCCCCTTTTATGACTTGCGGACTTCAACTCGCAGAATTCCTCAGTCCGCAAGTCATAAAAGGGGCCAAGTTTGAAGACCCCTGGACACCAGCCTATAGTTTTCAAGCTTAGCAATTTTAAGAGGTGTGGACTTCAATTCCCAGAATTCCCCAGTCATGACTGGCTAGGGAACTCTAGCAGTTGAAGCCCAATGCCTCTTGAAAGTTGCTACAGTTGAGGAACTTTGCTTTAACAAAGGGAGGCAATGGGCACCCCCACCTAGCCACCCGAAACCGTATGCCCTGGCATTTTAAACCAGGGGATAACCGGACCCAGTGCATAATCTGCAATGATCGCCATGCCCCACCCTCAAAACCCAGCGCTAACTTAGTGTGTCAATCCAAACACCACAAAACGACTAAAAACTTTCCGACGCCATTTTCAAGTTGGATTTTAGCGATGCTGAGAAGGGGGGCGGGGGAGGAGGAAGGAGGGAAAGGGAAAAAAAATAATTAAAGCCTGTAAAATATATTTCAGTTCTCTGAAATTAGAGATTCCGTCCATTTCCCACCCCCCACCCCCATTTTTCACAACTATGGTGGCTCTCTTTGCTCTTTAGGTGCTAAATCCGAATCATAACTCACCCTTCCTCTTCCAGAGACTACAGGATTTTCACTTATTACCTACAAGTACCCAACACTCACAGATAACCTGCTCCTGAATATGGGGGATCTACAGAGCTATTAAGATAGCTAAATTACAGCAGGGGGGGGTACACTAAATATGCTGGCTCGGGGCCTGGGGGAAGCCCCCTCAATGACCAGCCAGCTTCAGGGCTCTCTCTTCTGCAAAGGCTTTGCTCCCTTCCTAAAACTAACGACAATCTAAGCCTCCGTCCTCTGCACTATCCTTTTTTTTTTTTTTTTTTCTCCAGCCTAACTCTATCTTCCAAAAACCACCACACTAATTCTATAGCCCAGCATTGCCTACTCTCACAACCGGCCTGAAAGAATTCTGATGCCTTAGGGACTAGCGCCCTGACTAGTAGTCTCATAAGGACAGGCTAGCTCAGCCACCGTCACAGAGGGGACAGCCTGCCCAGGAAGTCGCTCGGACCCTGCTCGGCTCCCTCCCACAAGCCGCCCACACTGTAGCCCTCCGCGGAGTGGTCCTTCTGATGGGTGGTCAAGGCCGAGTGGGAACTGAAGCTCCTCCCGCACTCGTTGCAGATGTAAGGGGTGTATATG
Source organism: Protobothrops mucrosquamatus (assembly GCF_001527695.2). Classification (NCBI taxonomy): domain Eukaryota; kingdom Metazoa; phylum Chordata; class Lepidosauria; order Squamata; family Viperidae; genus Protobothrops; species Protobothrops mucrosquamatus. Next base: position 65,579 of record NW_015389657.1, read on the forward strand.
GCGTGCGTTCGCATGTGCCGGGTGAGTTTCGAGCTCGAAATGAACCTTTTCCCACACTCGGTGCAGCCGTAAGGCCTCTCCCCCGTGTGGACCCGCTGGTGCGTGTTGCGCGTCGATAGGTGGCTGAAGCTCTTCCCGCACACGTTGCAGCGGTACGGCTTCTCGCCCGTGTGGATCCGCTGGTGCTTGCTGAGGTTGGAGCTGTAGCTGAAGCTCTTCCCGCACTCAGGGCAGCTGTAGGGCTTCTCGCCCGTGTGGACCCGCAGGTGCTTCGTCAGATCCGAGTTCTGCTGGAAGCATTTGCCACAGTCCGGGCAGCCGTAGCCGTAGGGCATCTCGTCCATGTGGATCCGCTGGTGAGTCACCAGGCCCCGGTGCTGGCTGAAGCAGGCCCCGCACTCGGCGCACACGTACGGCATCTCCCCCGTGTGGGTCCTCTGGTGGATCAGCAGGTTGGAGCGCTGGGCGAAACATTTGCTGCACTCCGGGCACTGGTGGGGCTTCTCCCCCGAGTGGATGCGCTGATGCTTCAAGAGGTTGGAGCTCTGACGGAAGCATTTCCCGCACTCGGGACAGGGGTAGGGCTTCTCCCCCGTGTGGATCCGCCGGTGGATGGTGAGGCTGGAACGCTGCGTAAAGTGCTTCCCGCAGTCGGGGCACTGGTGCGGGCTCTCCGTCGCGTGGACCCGCTGGTGCTTGAAGAAGGCTGGGCTTGGGCAGAAAGCGGCCCGGTTATCGGGATTTTGGAAGCTTCTCTGGCCCAGCTGGGCTCTGCCGGGTGCCTTCAATCCGTTTTCGGTAGTGCGGTTCGCGGCCTTCTCGGCACGCTCCCCGTTGGCGTTCCCCAGGTCTAGAGCAAAAAAGGAACAAGAAGCTTTACTCGGTCCAATAACATCTGCGGTCCTTCCGCCCACCCGCTGCAGTTAATTTCCCGGCTGGACTACTGCAAGGTGTTCTATGTGGGGCTGCCCTTGAAGAGTGTTTGCAAGGGGCAGCAGGTCCAGAAAGCAACGGTATGCCTGGGCAGCCTTGGGTGCTTCACGTCAGACCCATGTGCCACCTCTCTTCGGAGAGCTGCGCTGGTGTAATGATACGTGGGAAGGAGATGTGGGATGTGGAGGGAAGTGGAGCGAGAGATGCTGCCTACGGGATAATCAGATAAGAGGGGGCATCGCCCACAGCTGCATAACAGGCAGAGAAAGAAACTCAGGAAGGAACCTCTATTAACTTATCAGGCTGCAAACAGAAACAGCGGGAAATCTGTGCTTTCAGACTGACAAGATTCTGCTGCCATAAGCGGTGAATGCTCCAACACTGGAAGTTTTTAAGAAGAGACTGGACAGCCATTTGTCTGAAATGGTATAGGGCAGGGCTTTTCAACTGGTGGTACGCGTACCACCGGTGGTACTTTAGCACCTGGCAGGTGGTACATGACTCCTAGCCAAGTGTAGCAGGGGAGGGAACCAGCTAAAGTGGCGCCGCACAGTCCTGGAGGAGATCAGCTGGAGCTGCAGGGCTCGGCAGAAGCCCCAGGATCGGCATGCGGTTACATGCTGATTGGAGCTTCCGGCTCACCCGAAAAGGGGGAGAAGGGAGGAGAGAGGAGAAGCTATAAAAGGAGCAGGTTTTGGTGGGAAGAGACTTTTTGTTAGCGAAGCGGTGAGGAGAGAGAGCAGCCTTAGAAGAGGCAGGGTGGTGAGTGAGTATGCAAGCGGCCTTGGAAGAGACGGGGTGGTGAGCAAGTGAGCGAGCGGCCTTTGGAAAAGATGGGGTGGTAAGGG
>NW_015389657.1:67459-101756 GCF_001527695.2 Protobothrops mucrosquamatus
GAGCGAGCGGCCTTGGAAGAGACGGGGCGGTGAGCGAGCGGCCTTGGAAGAGACGGGGCGGTGAGCGAGCGGCCTTGGAAGAGACGGGGCGGTGAGCGAGCGGCCTTGGAAGAGACGGGGCGGTGAGCGAGCGGCCTTGGAAGAGACGGGGCGGTGAGCGAGCGGCCTTGGAAGAGACGGGGCGATGAGTGAGAGGACTTGGAAGAGACGGGGTGGTGAGCGAGCGAGCGAGCAGCCTTAGAAGAGATGGGACGATGAGCAAGCGAGCGGCCTTGGAAGAGACGGGGTGGTGAGCGAGCGGCCTTGGAAGAGACGGGGTGGTGAGTGAGCGGCCTTGGAAGAGACGGGGTGGTGAGCGAGCGAGTGAGCACCCTTGGAAGAGATGGGACGATGAGCAAGCGAGCAAGCGAGCAGCCTTGGAAGAGACGGGGTGGTGAGACAGTTGAAAAGCCCTGGACTTAAAGACCTCCCTTCCAATTCTGTTATTCCATTTTGTGTGGTACACTAAAATAGAGTTAGCTCACCCAATTGTGTTTCCTGTCTCCTCTACCTGGGAAGGCTGGCAACCAGCTTCCAAATACAATTCAAGGGGTTGGTTGCGACCTACAAAGCCCTACATGAAGCGAGCTCAGGATACTTGCAGGATCCCTTTCTGGGTTTGTGGACCGGGACGGCAGTGGGGGTGGGGAAGAGAGGATGGTTCTGTTTGAGCACCCACCACTTGCGTGGCCCAGTTCTGAATGGGCTGACCTGGGGGGTGGGGGAACCTCTAATCTACTGCATATCTAGTCATTTCTGTTTGCCCCCCCCAAATTGGCAAAGATTCACAGGACCACCTTCCCCTGCTAGATATGTTGAGACTGCAATTCCCAGAATTCCCAGTACTCCCGATTCTAGGCCAGGAATTCTAGGCCGTGGTGTCTCCACAGTCCTGGAGAGCAGCTGAGACCAGATTGAGACAGGTGACCGTACGGCTTCCAAAGAACCAGAGGCAGGAGATTCTTACCCAGGATTCTGGCATCTTGCTTCACCTCTCGAGGGACTCGCTTCAGCCCAGCACCCACGGGAGATGGCTTCACCTCGGCCCAGTTCACCCCTCGGATTCCCCGAGTCTGAAAGAAGAGCAGAAAGCGGGGACCTTAAAAAGCCATCCCATCCCTCATCAGATTAGATAACCTTTATTGTCGTTTTTTTCCCTGTGGGCACAATGGCACACATTAAAAATGAAATGTAGTTGCTTCCTCTCAAAGTGTACACATACGTAACACATTTAAAACGTACTATATACAACATATGTATAGACCAGGGGTAGGCAACCTTGGCTCTTTTTATGACTCGTGGACTTCAACTCCCAGAATTCCTGAGCCAGCATGGCTCAGCTTGGAAACCTCTCCCTTTCCCCTCAGCATGGCTGGCTCAGGAATTCTGGGAGTTGAAGTCCACGAGTCATAAAAGATCCAAGGTGGCCTACCCCTGGTATAGACCTACACCCTTACATGTAAGTAACATATAAATATTAATCACTGCCCATTTCAATACATAACGGAAAGAGGAAGCTTTAGAGCAGGGCTTTTCAACCAGTAGTACAGGTACCACCTGTGGTACATTGGCACCTGGCAGGTGGTACGCGACCATCCTAGAAAAGTGGTAGCGGGGGAGGGGAATGAGCTGAACCGGTGGCAGCACAGCACAAGTCTGAGCGAGAGATGGCTGGATGTGCAGGGATGTCAGGGCTCAGGGGAAGCGCCAGGATCAGCGCCAGGCTCTAGCTGGAGCTCGGCGCTGATTCTGGCGCTTCTGCTGAGCCCTGAAGAAGCACCAATCAGCTGGAAAGCAGCACTGATCCTGGCACTTCTGCTGAGTCCAGAAGAAGCGTCGATCAGCTGTAATGTTGCAGCCACTCCAGGGTCTTGTGATTTACATTCAGATGCTTGGCAACTGATTCATATTTATGATGGTCATAATGTCCCAGGGTCATGTGAAGTGACCAAAACCTGCTGCAACCACCCAGCAGACGGGGGGCATAAAAACCAAACACCCCCCACCCCACCCCACTGCTAATCCTCAACAGAAATGCTCACAACAATGAAAACCTCGGACAGGAGGAAGAGCGTTGCCGGGTGGGCAGGCAGGTGTCTTGCTCAGCTGTGGCTTGGGGGGCACTTTTTTCGGTGCCATTGTAACTTCGAACAGTCACTAAGCGAATTGTTGTAAGTCGACGACTACCTGTATTTTATCACTTTTTTCCTTTTTGGGGGGGGTCATCAAGTTTTTGACACCTTGCTAGGTGACTGGTGGTACTCAGATGTTGCCATATCCTAAAAGTGGTACAATGGGTGAAAAGGTTGAAAAGCCCTGGTTTAGAGTTCACAAGGTTTATGGAACAAAGCTATGACAGAATCTGTATGTTCCGCTTCGGATACCACAGAGCCTCCTCCCAAAAGGTAACAAGGAAAACAGGCTATGAAGAGGATGTGTCGTGTCCCAGATAATCTTGCGGACCCTGCTCAAGCAACGCTTCTGTGCTATGTCCTGGATGGGAGGGAGGGAACTGCCAATGATCTTTTTGGCCATTCTCACCACTCTCTGCACCGCCTTCCTGTCTGAAGCAGGGATGCTTCCAAACCAGACTGTGATGCTGTATGACAGGATGCTCTCGATCGTCCCTCTGTGGAAAGTGGTCAGGACAGGGGAAGGAAGATGTGCTTTTCTCATGCGACGCAGAAAATGTGTCCGGGTGTTTTGCCAAGCTCCTGTTTATCATCAACTCTAAATCAGACAACATACAAGTAGTCCTTGACTTACAACCACAATTCAGCCAAAAATGGTCATAAAATGGGGTCTGTCGTGTGATGACTCTCTTAACTACCGACGTGACTTAACGGACATAATTCCGGACTCAATTATGGCCATTAAGTCACCTAAGTTACTTCTATCGCCTTCGCCTCCTTCCAGAAATTCTTACACTAGTTGCGATGAGGTTGGGATGAATATACAGGTCGTCCTCAACTTACGACGGCTTCCTTTAGTGACTGTTCAAAATTACCATGGCATTGAAAAAAATGACGTGACCGTTTTTCACACGTAGGACCGTTGCAGCATCCCCCACGGTCATGTGATCCAAACCCAGACAGCTTGGCAACTCACTCGTATTTATGACGGTTGCAGTGTCCCGGGGGGGTCATGTGATCGCCTTTGGTGAGCTCCTGACAAGCAAAGTCAAAGGGGAAGACGGATTCACTTAGCAACCGTGTTACTAACTTAATATATGCAGTGATTCTCTCTGTGGCGAGCAGGGTCGTAAAATGAGGCAAAGCAAATGTCCCGCTTATCAACAGAAATTTTGGGCTCAATTGTGGTCGTAAGTCGAGGACTATCTGTAATAAGATCTCTTTCAGCAAAATACAAAACAACACTTAAATTCAACACTTAAATTGAGACTCTAGAAAGAGTACAGAGAAGAGCAACAAAGATGATTAGGGGACTGGAGGCTAAAACACATAAGAAACGGTTGGGCCTGTCTATTTTAATGAAGAGAAGGACGAGGGGGGACATGATAGCAGTGTTCCAATATCTCAGGGGCTGCCCCAAAGAAGAGGGAGTCAAGCTATTCTCCAAAGCGCCTGAAGGCAGGACAAGAAGCAACGGGTGGAAACTAACCAAAGAGAGAAGCAACCTAGAACTAAGGAGAAACTTCCTGACAGTTAGAACAATTAACCAGTGGAACAATCTGCCTCCAGAAGCGGTGAATGCTCCAACACTGGAAGTTTTTAAGAAGAGACTAGACAGCCATTTGTCTGAAATGGTATAGGGTTTTCTTCCTGAGCAGGGGATTGGACTAGATGACCTCCAAGGTCCCTTCCAACTTTATTATTATTATTATTATTATTATTATTATTATTATTATTATTATTATTATTATTATTATTATTATTATTATTATTATTATTATTATTATCACCAGGCAACCATTTTGTGTCAAGAACAAGGCCGCTCAGCGCTGTCGGACATACCTGCTTCCCCTTTCTTTCGGCCTCTTGCTGCCTGAGCAGGAAGGCCTCCGCCAAGGGCACGGCCTGGGCACACGACTCCGGGCCGTGTTCCCTCACCAAGCTCTGGATCTCCTGGGGCAGGAGAGTCAAGAACTGCTCCAGGACCAGGAGATCTAACATCTGCTCCTTGGTGTGCTTCTCTGGCTTCAGCCACCCCCGGCACAGCTCCCGAAGCTGGCTGTACACTTCCCGGGGGCCCCGGGCCTCATGGTAACGGAATTGCCGGAAACGCTGGCGCTGCGCCTCCATCCGCAAGGCGTCCCCTTTCAAGATGGCCGCCTTGACTTTGGCGTATTCGCTTCGGTCCTGGAGGCTGAGGCTACTGTAGGCCTCTTTAGCTTCCCTGCCCAGCACGGGCACCAGGCGAGCCAGCCATTCTCGGCGGGGCAGCTGGCAGGTTCCAGCCAGACGTTCAAAAGAGGCGAAGAAGGCTTTGTTGTCCCCCCACGGGGAGGGTCCCTCGGCCAGCGGCTGGTGTCCCTCCCCTAGAGGAGAGGACTGGAGCGCAGTGAGGAACTCCTGCCATTGGGCTTCCCAGATTTCGGGCAAGCCCTCCCTGGGCTCCTGCTTCACTTGCCGTGGGGCAGCCCAATTCAGGAACTCTCGGATGGTCCCTACTTGGAGGACCCGAGGCAGTTTCCCTGCACGGTCCGCTCCCTCTGGCCCTCTGGGGCTGATGGTTTGACGATCTTCCACTTTGACGATCCCCCTGCGTCTTGGGATGCCATCAGCTCTTCTGGCCCTCTGCTCAGCCGCCATGGCCTCTCGAAAAGCAGACCTCCCTGGCCACAAAATTTGCAATTTCAGTCAACCTTGGGCTCCCGGGAATGTCCAGAATTTGTCTTAGCTTCCTTTTCTCTCTAATACAGCCGGCAGATAAGGCAGTTTCCTCCAGGATGGGAAGGGTTTTAAGGAAGCAGTAGGCCGCACGACATAATTCAGCAGCAAAGGGGCACTCTCTGAGGAGAAAAATAAAGCATGTTGAAAAACTGTCAGCCCCGCCAAGAAGACCCAAGAATCATTTCCACAGGAGGGCTAAAACTACTTTTATTGGGAGTGGCTATTATACCACAATCTTGCAAGTCTGATTGTACTGTACCCCCTTCCCCCTCTTACACCCCTCAGAGGGGTCTTTTCCGCATATTTTCTCGTTCTCTTCTCCTCACTTTGGTAACGGATCTAGCTTATCTCTGTCAAAATCGAGGTCGAGATCTGTTAAGTAACTTCCCTCATTCTCTACAGCAGGGCTTTTCAACCAGTGGTACGGGTACCACCTGTGGTACGTTGGCACCTGGCAGGTGGTACGCGACCATCCTAGAAAAGTGGTAGCGGGGGAGGGGAATGCGCTGAACCGGTGGCAGCACCGCACAAGCCTGAGCAAGAGATGGCTGGAGCTGCAAGGCTGTCAGGGCTCAGCGGAAGCGCCAGGATCAGCACCAGGCTCCAGCTGGAGCTCAGCGCTGATCCTGGCGCTTCTGCTGAGCCCAGAAGAAGCGCCGATCAGCTGGAATGTTGCAGCATCTCCAGGGTCTTGTGATTTACATTCAAATGCTTGGCAACTGATTCATATTTATGATGGTCACAGTGTCCCAGGGTCATGTGAAGTGACCAAAACCTGCTGCAACCACCCAGCAGACGGGGGGAATAAAAACCAAACACCCCCCACCCCATCCCTGCTGCCAATCCTCAACAGAAATGCTCACAACAATGAAAACCTCGGACAGGAGGAAGAGTGCCACCGTGTGGGCAGGCAGGTGTCTTGCTCAGCTGTGGCTTGGGGGGCACTTTTTTCAGTGCCATTGTAACTTCGAACAGTCACTAAGCGAACTGTTGTAAGTCGAGGACTACCTGTACTTTATCACTTTTTTCCTTTTTTTTTTTTGGTCATCAAGTTTTTGACACCTTGCTAGGCGACTGGTGGTACTCAGATGTTGCCATATCCTAAAAGTGGTACAATGGGTGAAAAGGTTGAAAAGCCCTGCTCTACAGAACTGTTACACAGATGATCTCACATAGCTTTTCAGCCCAGGCACAACCAGTCAGTTGATTACGGCTAGTTCTCAACTTACAACGGTTCATTTAGTGACCGTTCGAAGTTACAAGGCACTGAAAAAAAGCGATTTATGATTGTTTTTCACACTTATGACTGTTGCAGCATCCCCATGGTCACATGATCAAAATTTGGATACTTGGCAACTGACTCACATTTATGACGGCTGCAGTGTACCGGTGTCATGTGATGACCTTTTGCGACCTTTCTGATAAGCAAAGTCAATGGGGAAGACAAATTCACTTAACAACCATGTTACTAACTTAAGAATTATGGTCTCAAAGCTTCTTTAGTTCTTGGATGAGAAGCTAAACATCTCCAAGGGAAAACAAAGTCCAGTTGCCTTTTGAAAAAGCACCTTTGGGACAACCATGACCTGGATGACTGAGAATCTCCACAGACATTTAACAATTGTGGCAAGAAAGGTCATAAAGTGGAACATAACTCACTTAACTGTCTCACTTAGCGACAGAAATTTTGGACTACAAAAAGGACTACCTGTACAGAAACTGCAAGATAAGACTCCCAAAATATGGCACTGAACACTAACGCCCAACAAAAACAAGCCCAAGAAGATACAGGAAAAAAAACCCACCCTAGAACAGGACATAAATTTTAATTATCATAAGAAATTAAAGCACTTCGGGGAGATTATAACACATAGCTTATAATGAACTGGTTGCACACTTTACAACTATGCAAGGGAAGTTCGTATTAGACAATAGATTTGCAGCAGGGTGAGGAAACAGGAGGGAAATGGAATATGAGATTGATAGTTAAGATTAAATAAAAGCGTATATAGCTGAATAGATATGTATCTACATTAGTAATAACCCTGCAACTCTAATAGCTTCATAATAAACACAACTTTAAGGAATGCACTTTCATCTCAAGACTACCACAATTCTGGCCCGCTATCTACTAAAGGGCTGTGGCTCTCACAATACCTTTGATATGCAAATATTAAGCAGGCAATAAACATAAATAAATAGAGCTAAAGGGCTTTTCACCTGTTAATCCAGTCAGATCAAAGCCACTCTAACAGATTTAGCCGCAGGAGCCAATTCAAAGAGCTGGCAACCTGCACGACCAGCAACTGCCTTTTCCAACCTGAAAAGAGACACTGGACTCTAAATCCCATCATCCTCACCATTACAATTTCCTATCTGCATAGATATTTCCCCCACGCTTCTTCGTCCTACACATTCAGGCGGAGCGGGGATGCACAAGCCGCCCTCCCTAAGTGTCTGGGCTTTTGCACGGCTTTTGCCCGGCACAGGGTTACATCGCCCTCGCTCCCCGGCCAGCGAGAAGATGGGAGTTGTAGTGTATCCTTGCCGCAGAACCCCGAAACGGAGAAGCCAGCAGGCCCGCATCTCAAAAATTGCACGGCGCAGATTTACACTTCCCTCGCTTCCCGGCCCAAGAAGTGAGAAGATGGGAGTTGTAGTTAGCACCTCCTAAGCAGCAGAGCCTGGAGCGCGGAGAAGCCAGCAGGCCCGGATTTCAAAAAATTGCACGGTTGTGTTTTTTTTTGCACGGCGCAAAATTACACTTGCTCCCGCGCCCCAGGCAAGCGAGAGGATGGGAGTTGTAGTGCATCCAAGCTGCAGAACCCCGGGGGGCGGGAAAGCCACCAGGCCCGGACTTCAAAGGACTTTGCAGCTACGGGATTCTTACCCGGGATTCCCCCCTCCCTCTCTAGATAGGACGGGGAAAGCCCCGCCGGCTCTCCCTGCTTTCGCCTCCTTTGCAGCCGCCCAGGTCGGCCGCCTCCCGCTTTTGCAAAAGCAGCTCACCTCCTGGCGCGCGCGCTCTTTGCCCTGGCCACGCGCTGCTATCTGGTCCAAGCTCCTCCGGAGGGGCCCCACCGCCAGTTTTCCCCCCTCCCCTCCCACCACTACACAGGGCAGATAAAACAGCACAGGAAGGTGCATCGAGTATTTAAATCCCCCCAAGCCCCCTCTCCCTCTCCACGGCCAGGGCCTCTCTAGCAAGCAGCCTCTCTCGCTCCCTTTAACCCACTGAGTACCTCGCTCCGCAAAACAAAACAAAACAAAACAAAACAAAGGCCAAGATGATAGGCTGAAGATCCCGATGGATCTTGACACACTTGAACACGGGGCCCTCTCTAACAAAATGAAATTCAGTGTAGAGAAAAATAAAGTTTTACACTTAGGCAAGAAAAACCAAAAAGTACACATACAGATTGGGTGAAACCAGGCTTAACAGCAGTAACTGTGAGAGGGATTTTGAAGTCTTAGTAGACAATCAATTAAATATGAGCCAACAGTGTGCAGCGGCAGCAGCCAAGAAAGCCAATGCAATCCTAAATTGCATTGACAGAGGGATTCAATCAAGATCACGTGAGGTACTAATACCACTATAAAACCTTAGTAAAGCCACACCTAGAATACTGCATCCAGTTTTGGTCTCCACACTATAAAAAAAGATGTTGAGACTCTAGAAAGAGTGCAGAGAAGAGCAACAAAGATGATTAGGGGACTGGAGGCTAAAACCTATGAAGAACGGTTAGAGCAGTGGTTCTCAACCTTTTTAATGCCGCGACCCCAACTGGTCATAAGTCGAGGACTAAACCGGTCGTAAGTCGAGGACTAAACCGGTCGTAAGTCGAGGACTAAACCGGTCGTAAGTCGAGGACTACCCAACCGGTCGTAAGTCGAGGACTTTCCCTGCCCAGGAGCGCCGTGCATGCGTGGTTCCGCCCCCTGCGCCGGCTGAGGCGTAGCTGGCAAGCGGCAGAGATGGAGCAGGCCGACCACCAGCTGGCCCAGCCCAAGGGAGGTAAGGCACCCGCCGGAAAAGGGGAAAAAAATGGCGGACAAAAAAAATGGCGGACAAAAAAATGGCGGACAGCCTTGCTTGGCGACCCCCGTGAAATGGTCGATCGACCCCAAATGGGGTCCCGACCCACAGGTTGAGAACCACTGGGTTAGAGGAACTGGGCCTGGCTAGTCTAATGAAAAGAAGGACCAGGGGCGACATGATAGCAGTCTTCCAATATTTGAGGAACTGTCACAGAGAGGAGGGGGTCAATGCTACTGAAAAAAAGTGACTTATGACCGTTTTTCACACTTATGACCACTGCAGCATCCCCATGGTTATGTGATTTACACTGAGATGCTTGACAACTGGTTTGTATTTATGAAGGTTGCAGCGCCCCAGAATTAAAAGTGATCTCCTTTTGTGACCTTCTGACAAACAAAGTCAATGGGGAAGCCAGATTCACTTAATAACTGTGCTACTAATTTAACAACTGCAGTGGCTCACTTAACAGATGCCGTAAGAAAAGTTGTAAAATGGGGCAAACTTCACACGTAGCAAATTTTTCATTTAGCAACATAAATTCTGGGCTTGACTGTGGTCATAAGTTGAGGACCATCTGTATTGAGAAATACTGGATTATATTTTAGGCAGGTGCCCCAAATCAGCAGCTACTAACAAACATAGCTGAAACCTTAGTAGAGCATACCCCAAGTAGCTTTTCATTGCTAAAAGCCATTGGAAACATCACTATCAGCAAAAGTCTTGAGAGAAAAGGATAATCTGCGCTGAATGCTTTTCATCTGTTTCCCTCTAGCTCAGGGGTAGGCAACCTTGGCTCTTTTATGACTTGTGGACTTCAATACCCAGAATTCCTGAACCAGCCTTGCTGACTCAGGAATTCTGGGAGTTGAAGTCCACAAGTCATAAAAGAGCCAAGGTTGCCTACCCCTGCTCTAGCTGCATCTAATTCAAGGGCGTATGTCTAAACAACAACAATAAAAAAAAATCAAATGTTTCTTTGCTAATCAGCCAGTTACTGCTTGCTCCAAATAAGATATGCAGGAAGAGCTACAGATAAATATGCCCAGAAAGTTATGTGTTCTCCTGAGAAGAAAACAGCATGTGCCACCAAGTTAATAAAAGAGTTTATTTATTTGCAACTTTATGTCTTCTCTTGTGAATATCCTGTGATCCCAGTAAAGCAATTTTCCCTGATGGGGAATAGTCTGGTGGCTCTCTCTCTCTCTCTCTCTCTCTCTCTCTCTGTGTATAGGTGTGTGTGCATATAGAGCAGAGGTAGGCAACCTTGGCTCTTTTATGACTCGTGGACTTCAACTCCCAGAATTCCTGAGCCAGCATGCCTCAGCTTGGGAACCTCTCCCTTTCCCCTCAGCATGGCTGGCTCAGGAATTCTGGGAGTTGAAGTCCATGAGTCATAAAAGAGCCCAAGTTGCCTACCCCTGGTATAAAGGGGTGTGTGTGTGTGTGTGTGTGTGTAGTCATCAACTTACAATCATTGGTTTAGTGACCAAAGTTACAACGACATGAAAGAAATGACTTATGGCCATGTTTCACACTTAACAACCGTTGCTGTGTCCCCCATGGTCATGCGATGGGCAATTGGAAACCGGCATATAAGTTTGCAGTGTCCCAGGGTCATGTGATCCCCCCTTTTGTGACTTTCTGTCAAGCCAAGTCAACGGGCAAGCCAGATTCACTTCCAGTAGCCCTGTTACTAAAAAACTGCAGCGATTCACTTAGCGACTGTGGCAACGAAAGGTCGTAAACTGGGGCAAAACTCACAATAACTGTCTTTGCACAGAACTGTGGGGCTCAGTTGTGGTCGTACCTTGTGGACTACCTGTATGGGGCTTCTGGCTTACTTCCTCCCAGCCTCCTCTGATCCAGAGTCGCTCCCATCATCCCTAACCACTAAGCCTGCCTGCCAAGCCCATTGCGCCCCTTCCACAAGGAAGGGCGCCAGGTTGGAGATCGTAATCCAATTCTCCAGATCCGGCAGCTCAGCAAACAACTCCCACCATCCCCAATCGGACAGCTGGCTGGGGATGGTGGGCTTGGGGGTCTCCCTCCCTCCCCATCTCCGCTAGGAGCGCGCGTAAAGGGCTCCCGGGCGCCGCCGGTTGCTTCTCCCCCTCGGCAGGCCGGCCGGCGCGGCCAGCAGATGGCTCCGGTTCCTCGGCTGGCCGAGGCCTCCCGAAAGAAGCTCCTCTCTTCTGCCTCTCTTCCTTCTCCCTCGCTCCCCGCTCGGCGACCTCGCAGGGGCTGGTCTTCCTCGAGCCGAGGCTGCGAGATCCGGTCCGCGGCGTCTATGGAGCCGAAGAAGAGTCCGCGCCTTCGGGGGCCGCTTTGGCGCCCGGCCTGAGCCAGAGGGCCGAGCAGCCCAGGGCTTGCCGGCGGGGTGGGGTGGTGGGATTCAATTGCAATCCCCTCCATCCTTCGAATTGGAGCCGGGGGTTGGACTAGAAGACCTCCAAGGTCCCCTCCAACTCTATGATTCCTCCCCCCGCCTCCATTCAGCCGAGGGTCCTGAACCATTTAGGGAAGCGGAACAGAGGCGTCCGAGCTGCAGAAGGTAACCCACGACCTTGCTTGTGTTGCGTGCACCTCTCTTTCCCACGTGACTTGCCAAGAAAAGATTGGATTTAAAAAAAAACAAGCAAGGAAGCAAAAGCAGGTTCCGTGGTTAAAAGCATCCTTCCTCCCACGGGAGTGTTCTGGATGTGGGGAACCACAGGTAATCTTTGACCCACAACAGTTCATTTAGTGACCCAAGTTTAGAACAGCACTGAAAAAAGTGACTGGCGGCCTTTTTTCACATGATGGTTGCAGCATCCCCATGCTCACGTGGTCGAAATTCAGATGCGTGGCAACTGGCTCATATTTATGACGGTTGCAGTGTCCCGAGATCATGGGATCCCCCTTTGCCACCTTCTGACAAGCCATGTCAATGGGGAAGCCAGTTTCACTTAACAACAGTGTTCCTGACTTAACAAGTGCAGTGATTCCCTTAACAACAGTGGCAGGAAAGGCCGTAAAAAGGGGCCAAACTCACTTAACAAACGCCTCACTTAACAACAGACGTTTTGAGCTCAATTGTGTTCGTAAGTCGAGGACCACCTGTACAAGCCCCATCGTTGCCAGCCTGCTGCCATGGAAGTCCAGCATCTTTGACAGGTGTCAGATTGGGGAACTTGCTTTGAGGTTGCATGGGCTGGACAGAATAGAAAAAACGAGAGATGGGGGGGAAAAGGGGAAGGGGTGCAGTTGTGTACTTCGGTTTGAGGGAAATTGGGGGTGTTTTGCATGTGGAAGGAGCCTGAAAAGTTTGGGCATTTCCCAGGAAAAATAAACTTTTTAGAAGGGTGCCATATGTTCCAGAGCAGACCCTAAGAGTCTGGTGCAAATCCCTAAAACCGCCAGAAATAGGTGTAATGGAGGACGCTGGGAACTGGTTTGGTGTGATGGTTAAGGTGCTGGGCCAGGAACTGGGGGATATGGTTTCTAGTTACTAGAACTAGCTGTTTTGGAACCTGTCACTCTTTCTCAGCCCAACCTACCTCACAGGGTTGTTGTGATGGGATAAATAGAATGTGGGAGCATTATGCATTATCCACTTTGTTGTTGTTAGTTGCGAAGTCGTGCCTGGCTGAGGAATTCTGGGAGTTGAAGTCCACAAGTCATAAAAGGACCAAGTTTGAACACCCCTGATCTAAGACGGGTAGGGAATCATGGCTCTTTTATGACTCGTGGACTTCAACTCCCAGAATTCCTGAGTCAACATGGCTGGTTCAGGAATTCTGTGTATTGAAGTCCACAAGCCATAAAAGAGCCAAGATTCCCTACCCCTGCTCTAAGCAGTGTTTGTCAACCTCAGCAACTTTAAGCTGTGTGGACTTCAATTCCCAGAATTCCCTAGCCAGCATGCTGCCTGGAGAATTCTGGGAGTTGAAGTCCACTTGTTTTAAAGCTGCCAAGTTTGGGAATCACTGATTTAGAAAGCTACCATTTCCCTACCCCTGATAGGGCTCACGGCCATAGCCGAGGCCAACCTTTATGTTGCTAAGTGAGACATTTGTTAAATGAGTTTTGCCCCATTGTACAACCTTTTTTGCCACAGGTGTTCAGTGAATTGCTGCAAGTTGTTAAATTAGTAATACAGTTGTTAAGTAAATTTGGCTTCCTCGTTGTCTTTGCTTTCCAGAAGGTCGCAAAAGGTGATCACGTGCCCCTAGGACACTACAGTCGTCATAAATATGAGTCAGTTGCCAAGCACTGATTATGTGACCCTGGGGATGCCGCAGTGGTCTTAAGTGTGAAAAACAGTCATAAGTCACTTCCTTCAGCGCTGTTGTAACTTTGAACAGTCACTAAACGAACTGCTGTAAGTCAAGGACTATCTGTATTTCATCCCAGTGCCCCATTCTTAATTTTGTAAAATGAAGAGAGTTTATCCTGGCTGCTTTCAGATTTCCTACATTTTTCCCTGCAATTCCAGTAGAAATCTAAAGAATGGCAGGCCGAGCCTTGTCTTTATATGTTTGTGCATATGTACAGTAGTGGCCAAAATTGTGGAAACCTTTTGGGAAAAGTGTATTTTTGAGGTTTAATGGCTAATAACACCACTTTTTTTTTTAAGTTATTGATGTTAGTTGCGAAGTCGTGTCCGACCCACCGCGACCCCATGGACAACGTTCCTCCTGGTCTTCCTGTCCTCTACCATCTTCTGGAGTCCATTTAAGTTCACGCCTACTGCTTCGGTGACTCCATCCAGCCACCTCATTCTCTGTCGTCCCCTTCTTCTGTTGCCCTCCATCTTTCCCAGCATTAGGCTCTTCTCCAGTGAGTCCTTCCTTCTCATTAGGTGGCCAAAGTACTTGAGTTTCAACTTCAGGATCTGGCCTTCTAAAGAGCAGTCGGGGTTGATCTCCTCTAGGACTGACCGGTTTGATCGCCTTGCGGTCCAGGGGATTCGCAGGAGTCTTCTCCAGCACCAGAGTTCAAAGGTCTCAATTCTTTGGCGCTCAGCCTTTCTTATGGTCCAACTTTCACAGCCATACATTGCAACTGAGAAAACCATGGCCTTGACTAGACGCACTTTTGTTGGCAGGGTGACGTCTCTGCTTTTTAGTATGCTGTCTAGATTTGCCATAGCTTTCCTCCCCAGGAGCATGGCTAATAACACCACTTTTTTTGGGGGGAGTAGTACCATAAAATTATATATCAATGGAAAGATGATTTAATCAAGAATGTAATGCAACTTAGTTTGTTCAATTATCTGTACTGTATTCTATGAAAAGTTATAGCCATATAACCAGAAAAAAATGGAAGCACAACTTGCTTAGGTTGATATCAGGTAGCTTTCCTTCATCTGATTGTAGCCAATGAGCATGAGTGTTTAGAGAGCCAATCATCTTGTTTTGGCAATGGGCCAATCAGATCACAGTAGGATTCAGTTATTGATGTCAGGTATTGAAGCTGAGAGGAGGACAGTTTATCAGTGCGTTATGTGATCGTTATCAAGTTGGTTGTGGTTTTTTTTGTGTTCTTTCATTTAGTGAGCTTGTAAAACGTAATAAAATTAAAGTAATGGTGCAAAGAGTTGACTGGTCGCACAGAGAGCGATGTAAAATAGTATTACTAAGTGAACAAGGCTACAGTTATAAAGAAATTAGAAGGAAAATGGGTGGAAACTTAACCAAAGGTGGCATTTCTCCTGTACACTTTTCCCAAAAGGTTTCCACCGTTTTGGCCACTACTGTATGTAATAATGATGATGATGATGATGATGATGATGATGATGATGATGATGATGATGATGATGATGATAAAGTTGGAAGGGACCTCGGAGGTCATCTAGTCCAACCTCCTGCTCAGGCAGGAAACCCTATACCATTTCGGACAAATGGCTGTCCAGGAGCAACTGTTTTTTTAAAAGAACAGCACCCCTCAACCAAGGTACCCCCATCTGACCTCCCCTTTTCTCCCTGACAGATTTGGCAAAATGATGTGTGTGTTTGTCTTTGGAACGTTCCCTCCTCTGGGAGGAACAGAGATGGTGACAACGGAACCTTTTCAGGTAGCAGAGGGGTTGGGGGGGGGAACCGAACTAGGTTGCGCTTATTAAAATGAAGCCCACAAGAGAACTTATTGCCCTAATCTTTTCTGTCCTCCTCGCAGGCACCGCCATTCTCATTTGAAGAGGTGGCCGTGTACTTTACAGAGGTAGAATGGGCTCTCCTGGACACAGAGCAGAGAGATCTGTACTGGGATGTCATGCAAGAAAACTACGAGGCTGTGGCTTCACTGGGTAAAAATTCCCTCCTTTCCCCCCCCCTTTGCTTTGTTATTGTTAGTTGCGTAGTTGTATCCGACCCATCGCGACCCCGTGGACAACGTTCCTCCAGGCCTTCCTGTCCTTTGCCATCTTCTGGAATCCATTTAAGCTCATGCCTATTGCTTCAGTGACTCCATCCAGCCACCTCATTCTCTGTCGTCCCCTTCTTCTATTGCCCTCCATCTTTCCCAGCATTAGGCCCTTCTCCAGTGAGTCCTTTCTTCTCATTAGGTGGCCAAAGTACTTGAGTTTCAACTTCAGGATCTGGCCTTCTAAAGAGCAGTCAGGGTTGATCTCCTCTAGGACTGACTGGTTTGATCGCCTTGCAGTCCAGGGGGCTCGCACGAGTCTTCTCCAGCACCATAGTTCAAAGGCCTCAATTCTTTGGCGCTCAGCCTTTCTTATGGTCCACCTCATTCTCTGTCGTCCCCTTTCTTCGCTTGCCCTCAATCTTTCCAAGCATTAGGCCCTCCTCCAGTGAGTCCTTCCTTCTGATTAGGTGGCCAAAGTATTTGAGTTTCAACTTCAGGATCTGGCCTTCTAAAGAGCAGTCAGGGTTGATCTCTTCTAGGACTGACCACTTTGAAAGCCTTGCAGTCCAAGGGACTCGCAGGAATGCCAATGGGAACTGCTGCAAAATGGTGGGTGTGAAGCAATCTCCTTGCCAGCTGTACCTTAACAGGTAGTCCTTGACTTAAGTCGCCCACTACCGCTTTATAAAGCCTTAGTAAAGCCACACCTGGAATACTGCATCCGGTTTTGGTCACCGCATTACAAAAAAGATGTTGAGACTTTGGAAAAAGTGCAAAGAAGAGCAACTAAGATGATTAAGGGCTTGGAGACTAAAACATGTGAAGAACGGTTGCAGGGTTTGGGAATGGCCAGTCTAGAGAAAAGAAGGACTAGGGTGGGACATAATAGCAGAATTCCAGTATTTGAGAGGCTGCCACATAGAGGACGGGGGTCAAATTGTTTTCCAAAGCACCAGAGGGCAGGACAAGAAACAATGGATGGAAACTAGTCAAGGAGAGAAGCAACCTGGAATTAAGAAGAAACTTCCTAACAGTGAGGACAATTAACGAGTGGAATAGCTTGCCTTCAGAGGAAGAGAGGGAGAGGGAGGGAGGGAGGGAGGGAGGGAGGGAGGGAGGGAGAGGGAGAGAGACACAGAGAGAGAGAGAGAGAGAGAGAGAGAGAGAGAGAGAGAGAGAGAGAGAGAGAGAGAGAGAGAGAGAGAGAGAGAGAGAGAGAGAGAGAGAGAGAGAGAGAGAGAGAGAGAGAGAGAGAGAGAGAGTTAAAAAGATTCAAACATTTTTTAAAAAATACAAAATTATCTTTCATTTGTGGGGTGGCCACAGTGGCCTGAAACCGGCAAGCATTTTCTACGTTGGTAGCCCCTGTCCAAAGAACATTTCATTTTGCATTGTTTATAGAAATCAGTCTCTTTAAACATTCTGACTCTTTGGGACATCCACTGCTGTTTGTGTCAGTTGTGGGCTGCCAGGCATTTAACCAACTTCATCATTTTCTCCCTCTTTTGTGTACACTTGTGCATGCATGCACGCAATGCAGCTGTTGCAATCCCCAAGCCCGAGTTGATCTATCGTCTGGAACGAGGAGAAGAGCCATGGATCTCTGCCCAAGCAGCCTCGGAGGAGAAAAAAATCCCCCTCAACCTATATGAAGGTGAGAGAAAAGGAAGGTGAAGCAGCGGTGAGCTTTGGGGCTAAATCTGTCAAAAATGGTGTGCTTGGAGTTGGATTAGATTTTTTGCCGAAAAACAGGCATTTGCTTCTGTTTTTCAGCAAAAATGCCTCAGAACGATCAATGGGTTTGCGTAACGATCGTGGTGTTCAGGTAACGACCACAGATTCCACCTAACCCCCGCCACAAAAAGGTCGTAAATGGCAGATTCCGTTAAGGACGTAAGTCGAGGACTACTTGCATCTTAAAGCAGGATTAAGCTAATTTGTGGAAGTGAAAACGACGGAAGGCAGTGGGTGTATATTTCATTTAGTTCAGGGGTAAGCAACCTTGGCTCTTTTATTACTGGTGGACTTCAACTCCCAGAATTCCTGAGCCAGCATGGCTCAGCTTGGAAACCTCTCCCTTTCCCCTCAGCATGGCTGGCTCAGGAATTCTGGGAGTTGAAGTCCACGAGTCATAAAAGAGCCAAGGTTGCCTACCCCTAGCATAGATGATCTACAAGATCCCTTCCAACTCTGTTATTCTATTCTGTTCTGTTTTGTTCCTGTTCTGTTTTGTTACTTTTCTGTTCTAAATGGCCATGATCTAATCTGTTGTTCTGATGTTCCACCAACAGATGTGGCTGGCATCTTTGGAGGCAAAGTGAGCTGCTTTGTGTTGTGCCGCTTGACAGCCCACACACAACTGAACTGAGCCAACTAGGCTCTTGTATATGAAGCTGGCCAGCTGATCTCTGATTTGTCCATATCTCGGAAGTCCCCAAAAATTGGTTCCTGATTGTCTATGCCAGGGGTAGGCAACCTTGGCTCTTTTATGACTGGTGGACTTCAACTCCCAGAACTCCTGAGCCAACATGGCTCAGCTTGGAAACCTCTCCCTTTCCCCTCAGCATGGCTGGCTCAGGAATTCTAGGAGTTGGAGTCCACAAGTCTTAAAGTTGCCAAGCTGGCTGAGGAATTCTGGGAGTTGAAGTCCACAAGTCTTAAAGTCGCCAAGGTTGGAGACCACTGCCTTAGCCTCATTCCCCTCCCCCCTTCTCTTTCTCAGGAAACAACTTTCCTCTGGCTTCTCCCACTATGCCAGCAAGCAAGGTGATCGTGAGGGAGATCAAGGAAGAGATGGCAGAACCTGACATTTTGGATCCAGAAGATCCTCCGTGGGCTTTGCTGGGGCCACCCACAGAGAACCCTTCCTTAGCCTCAGAGGCCCGGTGCGGCCTGCAGAGACAGTGGGAGCTACAGGCCGGGCACATCTGGCGGGAACCCTCCAGGCACATCAGGGCAGCCAGTTCCAAGCACAGCATGTTCCACGTAGGCCGGAAGAAGCTGATGTGCCCCGAATGCGACCGGTGGTTTCACTGCAAGTCGGAATTCTTGCTGCACTGGCGGACCCACACGGGCGAGAAGCCCTACGAGTGCCTGGCCTGCGGCAAACGCTTCATCCAGAGCTCCCACCTGAGTGCCCACCGGCGCATCCATACGGGCGAGAAGCCCTACGAGTGCCCCCGGTGTGGGCGGAGCTTCAACCGGCGCTCCACCCTGACAGAGCACCTGAGGATCCACACCGGGGAGAAGCCGTACAAGTGCCTCCAGTGCGGGGAGAGCTTCCGCTGGAGGCCCTACCTGACCAAGCACCAGAGGGTCCACCTGGGCAACGCTGCGTACCGAGGCCTCAACAACAGAGAAGCCATCTTTGAAGACTCGCCCTGCCCTGAGCCTCTGGGAAGACTAACAGGCAAGTCTGATTTTAGTCTCTGCCTTTGCCCGGAACGGAACGGAACGGAACAGAATAATGGAATGGAATGGAATGGAATGGAATGGAATGGAATGGAATAGAATAGAATAGAATAGAATAGAATAGAATAGTGCAATGGAATGGAAGAATAGAATAGAATAGAATAGAATAGAATAGAATAGAATAGAATAGAATAGAATAGAATAGTGCAATGGAATGGAAGAATAGAATAGAATAGAATAGAATAGAATAGAATAGAATAGAATAGAATAGAATAGAATAATGGAATGGAATAATAATAGAATAGAATAGAATAGAATAGAATAGAATAGAATAGAATAGAATAGAATAGAATAGAATAGAATAGAATAGAATAATGGAATGGAATAATAATAGAATAGAATAGAATAGAATAGAATAGAATAGAATAGAATAGAATAGAATAGAATAGAATAGTGGAATGGAATAATAATAGAATAGAATAGAATAGAATAGAATAGAATAGAATAGAATAGAATAGAATAGAATAGAATAGAATAGAATAGTGGAATGGAATAATAATAGAATAGAATAGAATAGAATAGAATAGAATAGAATAGAATAGAATAGTTGGAAGGGACCTTGGAGGTCTTCTAGTCCAACCCCCTGCTCAGGCAGGAAACCCTATACTATTTCAGACAAGTGACTGTCCAGACTCTTCTTAAAAACTTCCAGTGTTGGAGCATTCACAACTTCTGGAGGCAGGTTGTTCCACCGATTAATTGTTCTAACAGTCAGGAAGTTTCTCCTTAGTTCTAGATTGCTTCTCTCCTTGATTAGTTTCCACCCGTTGCTTCTTGTCCTGCCTTCAGACGCCTTGGAAAATAGCTTGACTCCCTCTTCTTTGTGACAGTTCCTCAAATATTGGAACACTGCTATCATGTCCCCCCTCGTCCTTCTCTTCATTAAACTAGGCATACCCAATTCCAGCAGCCATTCCTTATATGCTTTAGCCTCCAGACCTCTAATTATCTTTGTTACTCTTCTCTGCACTCTTTCTAGAGTCTCTTTCTTGTTGTACTTCAGTCGCTAAATAGTGTCCGACTCTTCGCAACCCCATGGACCGTACCTTGCCAGCCCCCCTGCCCTACACAGTCTCCTGTAGTTTGCCCAAATTCATGTTCATTGCATCGATGACACTATCCAACCATCTCATCCTCTGCTGTCTACTTCTCCTTTTGCCTTCCATCTTTCCCAACATCGGGGTCTTTTCCAGTGAGTCTTCTCCTCGTTAGGTGGCCAAAGTATTTCAGCTTCAGCTTCAGCATCTCTCCTTCCAAAAAACAGTCAAGGTTGATTTCCTTTAGGATTGACTGATCAGCTTTCCTTGCAGTCCAAGGGACTCTCAAGAATCTTCTCCAGCACCACAATTCGAAAGCGACAGGTAGATTAGTCAGTCTCTTAATGACTGCCTTGTTTACCAACCGGAGTTCCCTTAACATTGAAAAAGTAAATGTCATGGTTCCGACAGATGAAACTCTTCAGAGAACTTCGAGGCATTGTTTACCTTAAAGAATCTTTATTGGAGTAGCATAGCTTCGGCACTAACATAGTTGAAGCCAAAATCTAGATTCCCCTCCCCTTAGCACATAGTATCAAACACAATTTCCTCCTCTAATTAACAGTCATAAATCACATTCTCCAATTAGTTTGAAATGCAGGCTTTCCCTCCTGTTCTCCAACCTGCCATTTCTTATCATCTCTTATTTCAAAAGCCCTGAATTCACACACAATTACAATATGGCTATGTCTAACACATTCCTCCCCCTCCCACAGCATCATCTAATTCTAAGAGTAAAGCATAAGAAAGAAAAAGGCTGCACCTTCATATGTTGTCAAAGCAAGAACATCCAATGTTAGCAGCGTTGACAGTAACTTTACGACCGGTCCTCATAGTTACAACCAGCCCAACATCCTATAGTCACGTGGTCACCATTTGCATCTTTCACAGCTGGCTTCTGACAAGCAAAATCAATGGGGAAACCAGCATAAAATGGCAAGTGGCAATCACGTGATGCCTTGCTTAACAAACGCATAATTTCACAATGGGGTTGTCAGTATCAATTGTGTTTTTTTAAGCGAGGACTACCTGTATTTATTTAACCGTTCCTTCTGAATGCCAGTCAGGCTGCATATGTTTTGCATCCTTCCTTCTCTCCTATATTGTAAGATGAGAACGTTGGGGCATAATTTCTCCAAAAGGGAAGGGATCCACTTCTAAGATGGGCCTATCCTGTCTTTCAAATCATACCGGCACTTTCTTGGTGTTCCTTTGCTTCCTGAAAGAAAGAAAGAAGATGTCTCTGCTTTAGTTAGCATTTCTAGATTTATCCGGTGTCTAAAATCCAAAGATTTGCTATATTTGCAGGCATGTGCCTGTGGGAGGTAAGCAAAGGTCAGTGATGGCGAACCTTTTAGAGACCGAGTGCCCAAAAACTGGCCCTGCCTCTGCTCCACCCCCTGCCCCGCCCCTGCCCCGCCCCCACCCCACCTGCCTGCAGGGCCACTCACCGTCTCCAGGGCCCGCCGCAGATTGCCCAGGCAGTCCAGCAGCACCATGGCGGCCATGCCCTCTGCCCACGCCCGGCAGCATCAACTGTGCATGGTGGGGCGTGAGGGCAGAGTCTTGTCCACGCTGCCTGGCTGCCATGTCCTTGGCTGCACTGCTCCGTGTGGGCCACGCTTGGTGGACGACTCTCCTCCAGGGGGGCTACTGGTGAGGAGGGGGTCGTGGGGGGAGACGAGGCTGGGGCAACGGCACGTGTGCCCACAGAGAGGGCTCCGAGTGCCGCCTCTGGCACACGTGCCATAGGTTCGCCACCACTGACATAGGTTGTGGCACATATTAAAAGGGTTAAGGGCATCAGTTGCGCTCACAGCTTCTATCTTGACATGCTCACCTCTCCGCAGATGCCTCTGCTTACCGGCAAAGCACCCCAAAACTCAGATAAAGGGCTGTGAACGTGATTAATATCAGTGGGGATTCTTACAATCGTCAGTCATGTGACCCAAGAGATGTGATATCGTACGGCAGGGCTTTTCAACCTTTTCACCCATTGTACCACTTTTAGGATATGGCAACATCCGAGTACCACCAGTCGCCTAGCAAGGTGTCAAAAACTTGATGACCCCCCCCAAAAAAAGGAAAAAAGTGATAAAGTACAGGTAGTCCTCAACTTACAACAGTTCGCTTAATGACTGTTCGAAGTTACAATGGCACTGAAAAAAGTGCCCCCCAAGCCACAGCCAAGCAAGACACCTGTCTGCCCACCCGGCGGTGCTCTTCCTCCTGTCCGAGGTTTTCATTGTTGTGAGCATTTCTGTTGGGGATTGGCAGTGGAGTTGGGGTGGGGGGGTGTTTGGTTTTTATTCCACCCTTCTGCTGGGTGGTTGCAGCAGGTTTTGGTCACTTCACATGACCCTGGGACACTGTGACCGTCATAAATATGAATCAGTTGCCAAGCATCTGAATGTAAATCACAAGACCCTGGAGATGCTGCAACATTCCAGCTGATCGGCACTTCTTCTGGGCTCAGCAGAAGTGCCAGGATCAGTGCTGAGCTCCAGCTGGAGCCTGGCACTGATCCTGGCACTTCCACTGAGCCCTGACAGCCCCGAAGAAGCGCCGATCAGCTGGAAAGCAGCACTGATCCTGGCGCTTCCGCTGAGCCCTGACAGCCCTGCAGCTCCAGCCGTCTCTCGCTCAGGCTTGTGCGGTGCTGCCACCGGTTCAGCTCATTCCCTTCCCCCTAGGATGGTTGCGTGCCACCTGCCAGGTGCCAATGTACCACAGGTGGTACCCGTACCACTGGTTGAAAAGCCCTGTCCTACGGAGTGAAATCCTCAGAAGCAAACATCTGGCTGCAGAAGAAGCCTCAGCTCTTAGAAACAAGTCCATTTATGTCCCAAAGGTGCTTTTTCAAGAGGCACCTGGACTTTCTTATTTTTGTTTGAATGTTTTTCTCATCCAAAAAGCTTCTTCGGCTCAGTCAGCTGCCCCCTTCTGGACAAAGAGCTCTGATGCTATTCTGGGATGTGTTTGGAGCTATTCTCCCAGCTTAAGAAGTCACGGCCCCAATTTCTCCTGCCGCTGCTGGGCCCACTTTGGCCTTTACTTTCCACGTCCTCACTGGTTCTTCCTCCAGGCCCTGGCAACAACTTCTCGTGCTCCTTCTCCCTGACGTTGCTGTCACTTAGCACCATTATGTCTATCACCACCTCCCATCTTCTGCTCCTTGTCCACTGCCCCAGTGACAAGTTGATTGGCTTGTATCTGCCTGTCCATCTGCACTTGGAAATCCCACAAGATGTTGGTGTTGTTATTCTCTATGACCTTCTATAGAATCTCCCATCTGGACTTTGGAGGATCTAGACCAGGGGTAGGCAACCTTGGCTCTTTTATGACTCGTGGACTTCAACTCCCAGAGTTCCTGAGCCAGCATGGCTCAGCTTGGAAACCTCTCCATTTCTCCTCAGCGTGGCTGGCTCAGAAATTCTGGGAGTTGAAGTCCACGAGTCATAAAAGAGCCAAGGTTGCCTACCCCTGAGCTGGAGGGTTGCAATGGGAGGGCTTTAAAGTTTTGTCCTGTGGCATCTTCTTATTGGGTATCGCTCTTCATTTTCTGTACAAACCACTCTGGAGGTTTTAGGTGAGAAAGCACACTTGGGGGAGGGGAAATAATGTAGACCAGGGGTAGGCAACCTTGGCTCTTTTATGACTCGTGGACTTCAACTCCCAGAATTCCTGAGCCAGCATGGCTCAGCTTGGAAACCTCTCCCTTTCCCCTCAGCATGGCTGGCTCAGAAATTCTGGGAGTTGAAGTCCACCTGTCATAAAAGAGCCAAGGTTGCCTACCCCTGATCTAGCCCATACACTGTGCAGATGTTCCTATACACAATGGAATTCTTTATTGGCCAAGTGTGATTGGACACACTAGGGATTTGTCTCCGGTGCATAAGCTCTCGGTGTACAATGCCAGCTCCTTGGTTGTGCCATTCAGTATTTGTGTGTGGGTATAAAGCGAAATGAAATAAGGGGAAAATAGAAACACGAGAGAAAACCAGTCAAAGATAGCTAAAATATAGATAGAGATACACGAAAGATTTAAAGGAAAAACAACCATTGAGGAATAGAATGAAACCTTGTGATATACAGTAGTGGCCAAAATTGTGGAAAGCTTTTGGGAAAAGTGTACAGTAGAAATGCCACCTTTGGTTAAGTTTCCACCCATTTTTCTTCTAATTTCTTTATAACTGTAGCCTTGTTCACTTAATAATTCTATTTTACATCGCTTTCTGGGCAACCAGTCAACTCTTTGCACCATTACTTTAATTTTATTACGTTTTACAAGCTCACTAAATGAAAGAACACAAAAAAAAACCCCAACCAACTTGATAACGATCAAATAACACACTGACAAATGTCCTCCTCTCAGCTTCAATACCTGACATCAATAACTGAATCCTACTGTGATCTGATTGGCTCATTACCAAAACAAGATGACACCTGATTCGCTCTCTAAACACTCATGCTCATTGGCTACAATCAGATGAAGGAAAGCTACCTGATGTCAACCTAAGCAAGTTGTGCTTCCTTTTTTCTGGTTATGTGGCTATAACTTTTCATAGAATACAGTACAGATAATTGAACAAACTATGTTGCATTACATTCTTGATTAAATTATCTTTCCATTGATATATAATTTTATGGTACTACTCCCCCCCCCCAAAAAAAAGTGGTGTTATGAGCCATCAAACCTCAAAAATACACTTTTCCCAAAAGGTTTCCACAATTTTGGCCACTACTGTAAATACATTTAAATCAACTGCTGTCTCCGCCTTGTTCTTCCTCTCTCCTCCAGCGGATGGCGCCATCGAGAGTGGCGCCCCAGAAACCGAGTCCCTGCATGCTGTCACCGCCTTGTCAAAACCGGGCAGTGGGGCAAAGCCCAGCCCTGAGATCTGCGGGCTCAGGCAAGGCTCAGGCGGGCAGCCGCCCAGATGGCCCGTAAAGACCGAATCGGAGCTGCTGCCCGGTGGGAACGACGTCACCGACATCAGCCAAATCAAGATCGTTCAGATCGAGAAGAAGCACGTGTGCCACGACTGTGGGAAAGCCTTCCAGTATAAATTTGAGCTGGTGAAGCACCGCCGGACCCACACGGGGGAGAAGCCCTTCGAGTGCCTGGCCTGCGGGAAGCGCTTCTTCCAGAGCACCCACCTCAATGCCCACCTGCGCATCCACACGGGCGAGAAGCCCTACGAGTGCCCCCGGTGTGGGCGGAGCTTCAACCGGCGCTCCACCCTGACCGAACACCTGAGGATCCACACGGGGGAGAAGCCGTACAAGTGCCTCCAGTGCGGGGAGAGCTTCCGCTGGAGGCCCTACCTGACCAAGCACCAGAGGGTCCACCTGGGAGAGAACACCTACAGATACTTCGACAGCGGAGGAAGCCTCTATGGCACCTCTTCCTTCCCAGAGCATCATCAGGAGGAGAACCAACCAGGTAAGCCAATGTTAGCCCTTCAAGGTAGCTTTCCCAGTTAAACCAGACAGGAAACACAACGAGATACGTCCCAGCGGTGCTTTTTTCACGAGGCAACTGGGCTTTCTTGTTTTTCTTTGAAGTCGTTTCGCTTCTCACCCAAGAAGCTTCTTCAGCTCTGACTGGACGGTGGGGGAATGGAAGGATTTATACTCCTTGCAGACTGCTGGTCATTTGCGTTCTTTTTAGAGAGTCGTTGAGGCCACTTGGAGGTTTATCTGTATCCTCGGCGTCACCTGAGTAGCGCAAATGGGTGTGGAGCCTTCCTTAACAAAACTGAAATTTCAAAGATCTTCACAACAGTCGTATTTGCAAACTTGTGGTAATTGCAGTGCCCCTGCGTTCACGTGATCGGGATTTCTGATGCTCCCTGCCAGCTTCCCACAAGCAAAGTCAATGGGGAAGCTGGCAGGAAAACGTAAGTCACTCCCGCTCCTTCTACTTTTTCGCGACCACCTTGACCACCTACTCCCGGGTTTCTACATTTACCCCAGACAAAGTAATACGGCTTTCCCTCTCGTGGATAAAAAGTGATGTGGAAAAGATGAAGGTAACTTTCTATTAAAGCAGCGGTTCTCAACCTATGGGTCGCGACCCCATTTGGGGTCGATCGACCAGTTCACGGGGGTCGCCAAGCAAGGCTGTCCGCCATTTTTTTCCCCTTTTCCGGCAGGTGCCTTACCTCCCTTGAGCTGGGCCAGCTGGTGGTCAGCCTGCTCCATCTCTGCCACTTGCCAGCTACGTCTCGGCCGGCGCAGGGGGCGGAAACACGTATGCGCGGCGCACCCGGGCAGGGAAAGTCCTCGACTTACGACCGGTTGGGTAGTCCTTGACTTACGACCGGTTTAGTCCTTGACTTATGACTGGTTTAGTCCTCGACTTACGACCGGTTGGGGGTCGCAGCATTAAAAAGGTTGAGAACCACTGTATTAAAGCTTGTAAGTCAGGGGACCATCTGTACTGCAAACTCTGGATGACCATCAGATGGCAGCAAAGTATTAAAGTGTTTTGTATCTCTTTGCTGCCATCTAGTGGTCATGCAGAGCCACTCAGCCTGTACTACTGATCTGATAGCACTGCTCTAGGACAGGGCTTTTCAACCAGTGGTACGGGTACCACCTGTGGTACATTGGCACCTGGCAGGTGGTACGCGGCCATCCTAGAAAAGTAGCGGGGGAGGGGAATGAGCTGAACCGGTGGCAGCACCGCACAAACCTGAGCGAGAGATGGCTGGAGCTGCAGGGCTGTCAGGGCTCAGCAGAAGCGCCAGGATCAGTGCTGCTTTCCAGCTGATTGGCGCTCCTTCGGGGCTGTCAGGGCTCAGTGGAAGCACCAGGATCAGTGCCAGGTTCCAGCTGGAGCTCAGTGCTGATCCTGGTGCTTCTGCTGAACCCAGAAGCACCAATCAGCTGGAAAGCAGCACTGATCCTGGTGCTTCTGCTGAGTCCAGAAGAAGCGTCGATCAGCTGGAATGTTGCATCATCTCCAGGGTCTTGTGATTTACATTGAGATGCTTGACAACTGATTCATATTTACGACGGTCACAGTGTCCCAGGGTCATGTGAAGTGACCAAAACCTGCTGCAACCACCCAGCAGACGGGGGGAATAAAAACCAAACACCCCCCACCCCACCCCAGCTGCCAATCCTCAACAGAAATGCTCACAACAGTGAAAACCTCGGACAGGAGGAAGAGCGTTGCCGGGTGGGCAGACAGGTGTCTTGCTTGGCTGTGGCTTGGGGGGGCACTTTTCTCAGTGCCATTGTAACTTCGAACAGTCACTAAGTCGAGGACTACCTGTACTTTATCCCTTTTTTCCTTTTTTTTTTTTTTTTTTTGGTCATCAAGTTTTTGACACCTTGCTAGGCGACTTGTGGTACTCGGATGTTGCCATATCCTAAAAATGGTACAATGGGTGAAAAGGTTGAAAAGCCCGGCTCTAGGACTCTAGGTCTAGGATCATGGTGGCGAACCTACGGCACGCGTGCCACAGGTGGCACGCAGAGTCCTCTCTGTGGGCGCGCGCGCCCTCGCCCCAGTCCTAGGCCTTCAGCTGGGTTTTATAAAACTTTTTCGGTTTAGGCCTCCACCACTGTGTGCAGGGGAAAAAAAGGTTCAATCAATCAATCAATTTCAACTTCTCGCAGGAAAAAAAAAGATCTTGCAAAGTTGGAATTGATTGATTGAACTTTTTAGTCCCACCCAGTCTGCCGTTACCACCGCAGCCACGCCCATCCAATGGGCCACGCCCACCCAGCACCCGACGATACATAAGTGGGTTTTGGGTTGCAGTTTGGGCACTCGGTCTCTAAAAGGTTCGCCATCACTGATCTAGGAGCTACAGAAGAAACCTTTGTGTTGTGGAGTGTTTGGTGTTCTTTGAGCTTGGTTGCTTGCTTGCAGATGTTTCTTTACCCCGACTACACAATGTTATTAGTGCCAGGGAGTATGGAATTTAGTCCATGTTTCTCTGTAGTAGCTTGCCCTGCCAGTGTTTGTTTTATCCTTGGTACTTCCTTGATTAGGGTTTGATTGTTTGTTTTACGTACTCCTGTACTCCTGTACTTTACCACCGCTTACTTGAACATTAGTTTAAAAAGGAACCATATATGAATTTTACCCATGTTCTGTGTTCTTGGGAAAAACCTTGCTAAAACATTAACAAAAGACTCTTAGATGAAGCCAGGTTATAACATTTCGAGGGTTTTGATTTCCATCTACATCGTTCTTCGCCCCGTTGTCTGTCCTACGTCTGAACTTAGGAGTATCCAAAATGTTCAACCACGATTGATCCAAAACATCTGGAGGATATCAAATGCGGCCTGACAAAACAGGCACAAATAATCAAATCATTTATCCCAATGACTGAGCGTGACCGATGCAATCGTGGAAGAATTTGTCTCCCCTGCCAACCAACACACCCCCCCCCCCCCGGTGAGACTTGTGAGTGTTTTGCGAGGACAGACTAATAAAACTGTGGAGCAAACTGGAAAACTGAAGCAAAGGGTGAAATAGAGGATTTCAGGCCATCTGAACCGGCTGGAAATGTGAGCAGCAGCGTTCCACCATTGCACCATTTTCTTTCTTGGCGTCTTTGAAGCACCTCCAACGCTGGAAGTTTTTAAGAAGAGACTGGACCGCCATTTGTCTGAAATGGTATAGGGCGGGGTGTCAAATTCAATTTCATTGAGGGCCGCATCAGCATTGTGGTTGCCCTCAGGGGGAGGGCAGGTGTGTGTGGCCAGGATGGGCGCGGCCTACTGGGTGGGTGTGGATGGAGTGGGTGTGGCCTACTGGGTGGGCGTGGCCAGCTCTACATCATTCGCATCAAGGGTGCCTGTGGGGGCCTGGGCAGGAGTGGGACAGATCTGAGGGTCTCTGGTAGAAGGGGGTGGGACCGGGGCAAGCGCCAAGGCATGGTCCATTTCTTCATTCCTCACAAAGGGTGACATCTCCCCAGCATGCGCCCAGGGGGCGGGGCCAACACGGCAGGGGCCGGTCCCTTGCTGTTTCCAGATGGCCTTGTGGAGCTAAGACTGAATGCATTTCAGTATAGATGGCCACCACAAAATTATCCATTGACTCCCGGCTGGCCTGGGCCAAGGCCAAGGCAGCGGGGGCCGTTCCCTCACTGTTTCCAGGATGGCGTCGTGGGCCACATGAACCCACGTCGCAGGCCGCATCCGGCCCCCAGGCCTTGTGTTTGACATGTCTGGTATAGGGTTTCCTGCCTGAGCAGGGGGTTGGACTAGATGACCTCCAAGGTCCCTTCCAACATTGTTGTTGTTGTTAGTTGCGAAGTCGTATCCGACCCATCGCGACCCCATGGACAATGTTCCTCCAGGCCTTCCTGTCCTCTGCCATCTTCTGGAGTCCATTTAAGTTCACGCCTACTGCTTCAGAGACTCCATCCAGCCACCTCATTCTCTGTCGTCCCCTTCTTCTCTTGCCCTCCATCTTTCCCAGCATTAGGCTCTTCTCCAGTGAGTCCTTCCTTCTCATTAGGGGGCCAAAGTACTTGAGTTTCAACTTCAGGATCTGGCCTTCTCAAGAGCAGTCAGGGTTGATCTCCTCTAGGACTGACCGGTTTGATCGCCTTGCAGTCCAGGGGACTCGCAGGAGTCTTCTCCAGCACCAGAGTTCAAAGGCCTCAATTCTTTGGCGCTGAGCCTTTCTTATGGTCCAACTTTCACAGCCATACATTGCAACTGGGAAAACCATGGCCTTGACTATACGCACTTTTGTTGGCAGGGTGATGTCTCTGATGATGATGATGATGATGATGATGATGATGATGATGATCTTCTTGCTGCATTTTTTAATTCTGTTTTCCCTCCTGGCCAGAATATTTAACCACCACCCCAGATTTAATCTCCCAACGAGACCCATGGTGGCTCCAGCAGTCGGAGGAAAGGGAGACCCGAGGGAGTCGGAGTCGAGGCAAAGGACAACGTGGACCATCTTGGATCCTCTCTGAGGGAGAATCTGAAGGCCGTGTTTCGCCCACTCCTCCCCCTTACAATGGGGCAGGACCCAGAGATGCTTGTGAGTTGTTGTTTTCTTTGTATCCTTCCAACAAACGGATCGTAACTGTGTCCGGAATCTGGACGGCTTCACTTTGAGAGGGGAAGGGGCTCTCCAGAGCAACGATAACTACAGGTAGCCCTTGACTTACGACCACAACTGACTCCAGAATTTCAGTTGCTAAGCGAGACTGTTATTAACTCAGTTTTGCCCCATGTTAAGCGAAGGACTGCAGTTGTTAAGTTAGTAACACGGCTGTTAAGTGAATCTGATTTCCCCATTGACTTTGCTTGTCAGAAGGTGATCACGTGACCCCGGGACACGGCAACCATCACAAATACGAACCAGTTGCCAAAGCATCCGAATTTTGATCACGTGACCCTGGGGATGCTGCAACGGTCCATAAGGGTGAAAAACGATCATACGTCTCCTTTTTTTCGGGGTCGTCATAACTTTGAATGGCCGCTAAAAGAATGGTTGTAAGTCGAGGAGTACATGTAAGTGAGTGGCCCAGCTAAATCACACACCTTCCAAGCCTTAAAATAACCCGCAACAGCAACAAGGCTAGCCAGGTTTCCCAGTCCAAATGCCTGAGGGAAACAACTTGGTCACCAAGAGTTTTAGGAAAGACCTATAGGGTGGGGGCCATCTGGATCCTCAGGGAAACATTTTTCTGCCACCGAAGGCTGGATGACATCGTTTAATAGAGAGGACCCAGAGCTTGGTCTCTCTGCTACGTTTGGTGGGTTGAGCAGAAATGATGGGAGAAAGTCAGTCCCACAAATTGTTGTGATTCCATGCCAGCCTGTGATCCTGGTAGTTGAGTCTGGGGAATCAGAGGAGGACGAGGAGGAGGAGGAGGGGCCTGGAGACCCATCAGAGTCAGAGGGAGGCTCTGATGAGCTGCAGCACTTACAAACTAATGAAGAGGCCTGTCCTTCCGCTCGTGGTCAAGCTGAGAGCCAGCTGTGCTGCAGCTGCCAAAAAAGCCAACACGGTGCTAGGCTGCATTAACAGAGGGATAGAATCAAGTTCACGTGAGGTGTTAATACCACTTTTAATACAATGCCTTGGTAAGGCCACACTTGGAATACTGCATCCAGTTTTGGTCACCACGATGTAAAAAAGATGCTGAGACTCTAGAAAGAGTACAGAGAAGAGCAGCAAAGATGATTAGCGGACTGGAGGCTAAAGCATATAAGGAACGGCTGCTGGAATTGGGTATGTCTAGTTTAACAAAGAGAAGGACGAGGGGGGACATGATAGCAGTGTTCCAATATCTCAGGGGCTGCCACAAAGAAGAGGGAGTCAAGCTATTTTCCAAAGCGCCTGAAGGCAGGACAAGAAGCAACGGATGGAAACTAACCAAAATGAGAAACAAACTAGAACTAAGGAGAAACTTCCTGACAGTTAGAACAATTAACCAGTGGAACAACCTGCCTCCAGAAGCTGTGAATGCTCCAACACTGGAAGTTTTTAAGAAGAGACTGGACAGCCATTTGTCTGAAATAGTATAGGGTTTCCTGCCTGAGCAGGGGACCTCCAAGGTCCTTCCAACATTATTATTGTTGTTGTTGTTGTTGTTATTAATGACCAGAGTGATTCACTGGCTGCAGCGTGAGTGAGATCATTAAGTCTGTCATGGTCCCACGATAATTAGCCTAGTGATCATGGTCGCTGATCAAGGACTACGTATTGTGGACCATAAATTCTTAGTTGAGACTATCCATCCATTCAAGACATTTGAACATCTGAATGTTCTTTCTCACTAGGTGCCAACGTGACAGCCGAAGATCTGGCAGAAAATCAACCACAGAGTGGCCTTGAGACAGTCAGTGATGTGTTATCCCGCAGCTCTGACAGAGATGCTTCCCTACAGCCTGGGATAGTTTCTAAAAGCAGGAATGCTTGAGGGGAAAAAAAACGGATCGAATCTGGTTAGTAGGATCCATGGATTTCACTTAAAAACCCACACCATCCTATTAGGCTTTGTGGCTTCTTTCTCCAAGATGGCGGCCTTCCCCCTGGATCAGTGTTTCTCAACCTTGACAATTTTAACCTTGACAATGCTGGCTGTGGAATTCTGGGAGTTGAAGTCCACATGCCTTAAAATTGTCAAGGTTGAGAAACACTGCCCTGGATGGACTTTAGCTCTCAGAATTCTCGTGAATGGCCCAGCTGGCTGGGGAATTCTGGGAGCCAAATGGATGCTCAGGTTGAACAAGTTAGTTTATGGCTGTAGAAACAGTCGCAAGGGGTTCTGGGAAGTTTTTTTTACGAGCTGGAAAGGGAGAAAGGCCTGGCTTTGGGATCTACTAAGCTGTTTTGTCTTTTGTGTTGCAAAGTCTGTTTGAGCCATAATCTTTTAAAACAGGGCTTTTCAACCAGTGGTACGGGTACCACCTGTAGTACATTGGCACCTGGCAGGTGGTACGCGACCATCCTAGAAAAGTAGCAGGGGAGGGGAATGAGCTGAACCAGTGGCAGCACCGCACAAGCCTGAGCGAGAGATGGCTGGAGCTGCAGGGCTGTCAGGGCTCAGCGGAAGTGTCAGAATAAGTGCTTCTTCGGGGCTGTCAGG
Source organism: Protobothrops mucrosquamatus (assembly GCF_001527695.2). Lineage (NCBI taxonomy): Eukaryota > Metazoa > Chordata > Lepidosauria > Squamata > Viperidae > Protobothrops > Protobothrops mucrosquamatus. The sequence continues at coordinate 99,834 of NW_015389657.1, forward strand.
GCATGTAAGTAACATATAAATATTAATCACTGCCCATTTCAATACATAACGGAAGGAGGAAGCTTTAGAGCAGGGCTTTTCAACCAGTGGTACAGGTACCACCTGTGGTACATTGGCACCTGGCAGGTGGTACGCGACCATCCTAGAAAAGTGGTAGCGGGGTAGGGGAATGAGCTGAACCGGTGGCAGCACCGCACAAGCCTGAGCGAGAGATGGCTGGAGCTGCAGGGCTGTCAGGGCTCAGCAGAAGCACCAGGATCAGTGCCCGGCTCCAGCTGGAGCTCGGCGCTGATCCTGGCGCTTCTGCTGAGCCCTGAAGAAGCACCAATCAGCTGGAATGTTGCAGCATCTCCAGGGTCTTGTGATTTACATTCAGATGCTTGGCAACTGATTCATATTTATGACGATCACAGTGTCCCAGGGTCATGTGAAGTGACCAAAACCTGCTGCAACCACCCAGCAGAAGGGTGGAATAAAAACCAAACACCCCCACCCCACCCCTGCTGCCAATCCTCAACAGAAATGCTCACAACAATGAAAACCTTCGGACAGGAGGAAGAGCGCCACCGGGTGGGCAGGCAGGTGTCTTGCTTGGTTGTGGCTTGGGGGGCACTTTTTTCAATGCCATTATAACTTCGAACAGTCACTAAACAAACTGTTGTAAGTCGAGGACTACCTGTACTTTATCACTTTTTTCCTTTTTTTTTTTTTTTTTTTTTGGTCATCAGGTTTTTGACACCTTGCTAGGCGACTGATGGTACTCGGATGTTGCCATATGCTAAAATTGATACAATGGGTGAAAAGGTTGAAAAGCCCTGTTTTAAAATGCTGGCAGGAACTCATATCTGATTGTACGCTCCTTCATACAAATAAAGATGGGAACATATAGAAGGCTATCCTTTAGTCTGGGCAAGTCCAAGGTCAAGATAAGCCTGTGCTGAAATGTAGCGATGAGGTAGATTCGCAAGAACTGGGCCGGGCAATTAATTTTGCTAAGGGACTGTTGTGAAGGGCCGAACCAATAGGGCTGCTGTGAAGGTGCGTAAATATGCATGGATACACATATGTACATTTTTTTCTTAAAAGCCGTTGCTTTTGAAATAAAAGTAATCCACCCAGGCCAGACAGGGAAAGCCAAAGGACTAGATGTGGGGCCGTAAAATACCCAGGTGTGCCGTCAAGAGAGGAGCAGGTTGATTCCACATGACCGCGTGTCGGCCTCTCAGCAACCAGCCTGCATTTATGGTGTCTTGCAGTCATGTGACAGGCTTGTCAAAAATGATTTACTTCTGGTTTCTGGCAAAACTGGTCCATAATGAAGCATTGGTCCACTTAACGACTGGAACAACACAGCCATAAAATCAGGTCAGTCATGTGGGTCGCCTATTTTTTGACCATCACAACTTCCAATTGTGATGGGCAGGCTCCATTACGGTGGTAAGTTGAGGATTGTCTGTCTTTTCTCTTTTCCTACAGACAGCTTCTTCACACAAGGCCGTTCCTGTCTTCCAGTTCCTGTTTTTGCCTACGGATGCCGAAACAGCCCAGCAGTTGAAAAACGACAGCATCCAGCGCAAAACCCCTTTTATCCATGAGAAAAAAGAAAAAAAAGGGGGGGCGGGCTTTACAGTCCCAAGGCTTCATATAACATCTCTAAAAACAAACTAAAAAAAAAACCAACTGTTTTTCTGTCTCCTCCAGTATTAATGGCCATTTACTCATCCAATTTGTACAGCTCTGGGGGCAGAGAGGGTGCCTTTAATCAGATTAAAAAATATAATTTTATGACTGTCAGAAAGACCAGCAGCATACAGAAATTTTGGAAAGTCCTTTTTCTTTTTTCTTTTTTTGCAGCATAAGGAAACGAAGATAATCCAAATTTTTGGTTCAGGTCTCTGCATTCCCCAGTTGTAGTCATTTCCG
>NW_015389658.1:0-1899 GCF_001527695.2 Protobothrops mucrosquamatus
TTGACTCGGGGGCCACGTCGAACTTTATGGACCAGGCCTTTGTGGCCCATTTTAAGGTCCCCCTGGTTCCAGTGGACCCTCCGTTGAGGGTCGAGACTATTGATGGGCGGGAGCTTGTGGCGGGGCCCATCAAATTCGCTACCCAGCCTTTGCGCCTCGCCATTGGGGCCCATGAGGAGGCGATTCAGTTTTATGTGACTGCGGATTTGCATTTTCCCTTAGTCCTGGGGATGGCCTGGCTTCGGACTCACGATCCTCAGGTGGCATGGTTGAGAAACGCCATCTCGTTCCCGAGCCTGCAGTGTGTTGATCACCACCGCCACACCTGTGCCGGCCAGGACGTCTCCACCCCAGCCGTCTCCTTGCCTCCTGAGCTGACGTCCTTCGCCGATGTGTTCAGCGAAAAGGAGGCGGACCGTTTACCCCCGCATCGACCCTACGACTGCCCGGTGTATCTGCTGCCCAACGCGCCACTGCCCGTGGGCCGCCTGTACTCCATGTCGGAGCCCGAGTTGGCCGCCCTACGGGATTTCCTGGAGAAGAACCTGGCCCGTGGGTTTATCCGGCCTTCGTCCTCCCCGCTCTCGGCCCCGGTCCTTTTCGTGAAGAATAAGACGGGGGACCTACGCCTGTGCTGCGACTACCGGCGCTTGAACGCCATCACAGTGCGGAATCGCTACCCCCTGCCGCTCATCCCTGAGCTGATGGAGCGGTTGCGGGAGGCCTCGATCTTCACCAAGCTCGATCTCCGAGGGGCCTACAACCTGGTGCGCGTGCGTGAGGGGGATGAGTGGAAGACGGCGTTTGGCACCCGATACGGCCACTTTGAGTATACCGTCATGCCGTTCGGGCTAACCAACGCTCCCGCGGTCTTCCAGCACCTGATGAACGACGTGTTCCGGGACATGTTGGACCGGTTCGTGGTGATCTACCTGGATGACATTTTAATCTATTCCCTGAACCAGGAGAGCCACCTCCAGCATGTCCGCCAGGTCCTGCAGCACCTGCGGGAGAATCAACTCTATGCGAAGGTGGAGAAATGTTACTTCTTCCAGACTTCCATAGAGTTCCTCGGGCACATCATCACCCCCAAGGGCATCGCGATGGACCCGCGCAAGGTGGAGGCTTTGCGCAGTTGGGAACCCCGTCGGGTGAAGGACGTCCAGCGTCTGCTGGGGTTCGCCAACTACTACCGGACCTTCATCCCGGGCTTCGCCACTCTGACCTTGCTGCTGACCCAACTCCTTCGGAAGAAGGTCCCGTTCCAGTGGGGGCCCCCGCAGCAGCAGGCCTTCGAGGTCCTCAAGCGGGCCTTCCTCACAGAGCCGGTCCTCAGGCATCCCAATCCACACTGTCCGTTCGTGGTCGAGACGGATGCGTCCAACGTGGCGATTGGAGCAGTTCTGCTACAGGCTCCGGTGGATGGTGGCACTCTTTTTCCCTGCGCTTATTACTCCCGGAAACTCAATCCTTCCGAGCGCAACTACACCATCTGGGAAAAGGAGTTGCTGACTATCAAGGCCGCGTTCGAGGCTTGGCGGCATCACCTTGAGGGGGCCCGATACCAGGTGGAGGTGCGGACGGACCATCGGAACTTGGAGCACCTCACCACGGCCAGGAAGTTGAACCAGCGGCAGATCCGGTGGTCGTTGCTTTTCGCCCGGTTCAACTTCCACGTCACCTATGTTCCGAGCGGCCTTAATCAGAGGGCGGACGCGCTATCCCGCAAGCCGGAATACTTCTGCCCCAAGGACCCCCTTCCCCCTCGGACGGTGCTGCCCGCAGAGGCCTTGGCCGCGGTCCAGGAACCGGCGGACCTGCGGGCTCAGGTGCTGGAAGCGCAGCGCCGTGATGACTGGTCGCAGCAGCGGAGAGCGGAAGTTGGCCCAGCGTCCCCAT
>NW_015389658.1:3919-14145 GCF_001527695.2 Protobothrops mucrosquamatus
TTTCAGCAGGCAGGACTGGCCTAGGGACATTTTAAATTGGTTTTTAATTAATTTTAATATATGAACAGGCCTATTGAATATATCTTTTAATTGATTTTAAATTTCTTAGATTTGTATTGATTGTTTTGTTTTTTAATTGGCTGTAAGCCGCCCTGAGTCCACTAGGAGAAGGGCGGGATATAAATGCAATAAACTTGAAACTTGAACTTGAAGCGTGCGCAGCAGCGGAAACGCCGTGCCAGAGATTTCAGCTGAGTCACTGGACCACACCCCACTGGCTATATAAGCCAGGGGTGTGTCGTGTGAAACTTTTGTGACGGACAATTTTGCTGAATTTCTAGTTGCAAGCACTCCGGCTATTTATCCTGGACTTATCGTATGTTTTGTTTTGTTCTGTATTATCAGTAAAGGCTTTGGCAGGCAGTCACGAAGTTGCTGCCAAGTGTTCCTTTGTATTTGACTGTGCTGAGCAGTTTTTCAGCCCTCGGCTGACTGGTTGGGGGGTGTGAGTCGGACGGGGGACAGAACATAGGCGCAGAATATTATAAAAATTTTGAAGGATTATTGGTGCTGAAGATGAGGTTAATGTTTAATAAAATAATGGAAGGGGAAAGATCCTGGAAGCAATCTCTGATAGTATTGATAGTGAAACCTAATAAAGATCTTACAAACCCAGGATCATATAGACCAATATCCCTTATTAATCAGGATGCTAAGATTTTTACAGCAATATTGACAAATAGATTGAATAAATTTATAGACAATTATGTTAAAAATGACCAGTGTGGATTTATAAGAGGCCGACAAACGTCAGATGTAGTAAGAAGGGTATTAAATTTAGGCTATTACATAAAGAATCAAAAATTAAAAGCTGGTTTATTAGCATTAGATGTTTTTAAGGCCTTTGATTGTGTGGAATGGCCTACATTGAAAATATTAATAGAGAAATTAGGTTTTGGAAAAAATTTTAGAAAGGTGATAAATCAACTATACTCAGAGAATAAGGCAAGAATAGTCATAAATGATGGTGTTTACAGAGACAATAACCTTAAGCTGGGGAACGAGACAGGGTTGCCCTTTATCCCCAGTTCTATTTGTATTATTGATGGAGGTTTTAGTAAATGCAATTAGGAAAGATTCATTGATTGAAGGAATTGGCGTATGTAAGAAAACAAAAATAAATCCCATAGCTACTATAGAGAGGGTATATTCACATTTGAATGAATTTGGGAAATATAGTGGATTGCAAATAAATTGGGAAAAATCAGAAATGATGTTGTATAACTATAGTAAAGAAGAAATGGATGTATTGAAAGAAAAATATAAATTAAAAATAGTAGATATTTAGGTATTGACATCCCAAAAAATATTCAAGAATTAAAGAAGATAAATTATGAGAAGTTAAAGAAAGATATAAAAGATAAAATGGATAAATATGGAAAAGTAAAATTATCATGGTTTGGAAGAATTGCAGCAATAAAAATGAAAGTTTTACCCAAAATTAACTTTTTGTTTTGGATGATCCCAATTAAGTTTTCGGATCAAGAATTAAAGGAAATACAGAGATTGCTGGAGGTGTATTGTAATGGAGGCAAGAGAGCAAGAATAAGTAAAGCTTTATGGTATGAACCATTAAAAAAGGGTGGGCTGGGTCTTCCAAATGTTAGAAATTATTGGGTAGCTAATCAATTAAGGGTGGTCCCAGATATTATAGCAGACAGAGATTTATTATGGAGCGATATAGAATTGAAGGAATTAAGGGAAATAGGCGATCCTATAGAAACATATTGGTTTAAAAAAGATATTTAAAAAAATGTTAAGAGAATTCAAAATCCCTTTTTAAAAAACCTGATAGAATTATGGAATAAATGGAGATATCGGTTAATGCCAGGAATTTCTCCTTTAATACTGGTAGTAGAAATGGAGAAATTCCCTAAGATTGAACTGAAAGATTGGATTAGTAAATTAAAAAAAAAGTCAGATATATAAATGGGAAGACTGGAAGAACAAGATAAAGAATATAATACAATTAAAGAATGTTTTATCAGATACTAAGTTAAATTGGTTGAATTTAATACAATTAGAAAAATGGATAAAAATGGAAGAAAAATTCGAGGAGAAAGATAGACAGTTAACAAAATAGCAAATGATTATAAAAGAAAGTGAGGAAAATGAAGAATATATATGAAGGAAATAAAAGTTATTCTTTTATAAAATGTAACAATAAAGCTCTAATGTAACAATGTATGAGACTGTATGTTTAGCACAAATGTATTAATGTAATGTAAATGTAACAATGCAATGCCAATGTATGAGAAGGAATGTTTACTGTTTACTGTCCATGTGAAGTGACCACAAAAAGTAATCAGCAAAGATAATTATTACCTACTTGAGTGGAAATTACAAATAAACAAAGATAAGATCACAGAGTGGAAATTACTAATAAACAAAGATAAGACCACAGTGGATGGACGGAAATTGCCAGGATGACCTTTTAAATGTAAAGCAACTTCAAAAAATATAGAGAAGGGAAGTTGGGAGGGTTTCTTAGGCATGACTGCATTGTAAAAGGTATAAATTGTATAGCTTGGAAACTGCTTGTTGCACTCTTGAAACTCAATCCATTTTGGGAAGAGTTCAGGAGGCCGCGTTTGCAAATGCTTTTCTTTTCTTTCCTTTTATTATTATTATTTTTATGTTTTTCTCCAATAAAACTTTGTTTTTGTTAACCAGACTTGTATTCGTATTGTGAGTATCAAAATTTGGGGTTTTTACATCTCACATATAGGTAAAGGAAGAATTGGGAAAATATACAGAATATCAACTGAACTAGAAGATCAGGCAAAAGGTTTAAAATTAATCTGGAAAACAGATTTAGGAGAAATAAACGATAAATATTGGAAAAATATTTGGAACAGAAGAGTATATAAGAATATGTCAGAGTTAAGGAAAATGGATATAAAGTGATATGGAGGTGGTTCCTAACACCACACAAATTAAATCAAATAGATCTTAAATATACAAATATTTGCTGGAGGTGAGAGAAAGAGATTGGAACATATAAACATATGTGGTGGGATTGTGATAGCGCACAAAAGATATGGGACATGGTGTTTAGGGAAATTAGAGAACTTTTGAAGGTAAATTTAGATATGTCACCGAGGATCGCATTACTGTTACTGGTGGAAAAACAAGATATAAATGAAGCAAAAAAGGAATTGATTGTAAATTTGATAATGGCAGCTAGATTAGTGATGGTTAAATATTGGAGATGGAATTGGGATATTCAAAGAAATGAGTGGTATAATGAAATATGGAATATGGCAATAAATGATAAATTAACAACAGAAATTAAATTTAAAAAAGGGATGATTAAAGTAAATAATTATAATGAAATATGGGATGATTTCATAAAAACAGTCTTGGTGGAAGGCAAAGGGAATAAACCTGCTCAAGAACACATGCTGTTTTGGAGGGGATAAAGGCACAATTGAAATATATTGTATATTGCTAGTTGTTATATGAGAAGAAATATAGTTAATAAAAATGGTCTCCAGGGGTGTGGGTGCACTGTAGTATTTGTATTTTTTATACTGTTTTTTATTTAGATTTATATGTGTTATGTTTGTATTATTTGTATTTGAATAAAACAAAATTAAAAAAAAAACTATTTTGAATAGGGTGAGACCAGTGCTACTGTGCACAGTATTATTGTAGGCTACCTCTGCAAAAGGCAAGAGGTCAGCCCAATTAGTCTGCTGGTAATTTACATAACATCTGAGGTATTGTTCCACCATTGCGTTAGCTTTCTCATCAGTTCCATTAGTATTCGGATGAAAAGTTGATGATAGTCCCTGGGAGGACCCAATCAGTTTAACGAACTCCCTCCAGAATTTTGCAGTAAACTGGACCCCTCTGTCAGAAATAATCCGCTTTGGGGCACCATGGAGTCGGTATATGTGCTTCAAAAACAATTTGGTTAGCTTCTGGGCAGAGGGAAGCCCCTAGCAAGCGATGACATGCGCCTGTTTGGAAAACAGATCAATCACAGTCCATAGTACAGTGTTCCCCCTGCTCTCAGGTAATTCCACTATAAAATCCATTGCTATCTCCTCCCAAGGTTGAGAGGGATTGGCAACTTGTTGCAATAACCCTGGTGGTTTTCCAGGACGCCTCTTCATGGTAGCACAAGTGGCACAACTCTTAACATAACTCTCAATGTCCTTTTTCATTTTTGGCCACCAGAATTGCCTCCGCACCAGATGCAATGTTTTTAAAAATCCAAAGTGACCCGCTTGCTTAGCATCATGACTCCGTTGCAATACCTGGAGTCTGAGGTCATCTGGGAGGTATAACGTAGAACCCTTCCAAGCTAATCCTCCCCTTAAGGTTAATATAGATTTGTTATCTTTAAACCAGGCACCAGTCTCTAATTTCTCCTTCAATTACTTTATCAAGTGATCATCAGGGCCAGCAGGGGGTCTGTGTGTGTGATCTGGTTGTTATTTGAGAAGCGGATTGTGGCGGAGGAATAATGGAGTTAATTGCTTCCTCTGTTGCCCTTGAACTGAGGCATTCTAGACAAGGCATCAGCCAAAAAGTTCTTACCCCCAGGAAAATATTTTAAAGTGAAATTAAAATGGTTGAAGTACTGAGCCCACCGAACCTGCTTCGGGGACAACTTACAGGGGGTCTTGAGAGCCTCCAAATTTTTGTGATCAGTTCATACCTCAAAAGGTATTTCCCCCCCTTCCAAAAAATGATGCCATGTCAGCAAAGCCCAACAAACTGCAAAAGCCTCTTTCTCCCAAACAGCCCACCCCCTCTCGGTGTCAGTTAATTTCCGGGAAGTGTAAGCACAAGGTTGTAACTCCCCTCTGTGATTTTTTTTGTAAGAGAACAGCACCAACGGCCACGTGATGAATTGTTGTCCAGGGTCAGGGTGCTTAAGAACTGGTTCAGCTGCAAAGAGTCTCTTTAGTTTTTTGAACACTGCCTGGCATTCTAATGACCATTGCAATGGTTGACCAGGTCGGGGGTTTTCTCCTCCTTTTCCTGTTTTGAGTAAATCGGTGATTGGCATGGCTATCTTTGTGAAAGAGGGAATAAATTGACAATAAAAGTTAGCAAACCCCAGAAAACTTTGAAGCTCCTTGCGGGTGCGTGGGGGTTGCCATTCTAGTACTGCTTTTACTTTGACAGGGTCCATTTCTACCCCCTCCTTTGAAATCTGATACCTCAGATAGTCAAGGCGTGTCTGGTGAAATTCACATTTTGATAGTTTTGCATATAGCTTGGCTTTTAACAGTCTCTTTAACACCTCACAGACCAATTTGATGTGTTCATCCATGGTTTCAGTGTAAATAAAGATGTCATCAAGATAAACCAAAACCCCTTTGTATAAATGATCATGGAACATTTGATTTATCAATTGCATAAACACAGCAGGGGCTCCCTGTACTCCAAAAGGCATCACTTTAAATTGGAAGCTAAATTAAAAGCTGTTTTCCACTCGTCCCCCTCCCTAATTCGGATCTGGTAATAAGCCTCTCTTAAATCCAGCTTGGTAAAGATTTTTCCTTTAGCCAGGTGAGCTAAAATGTCCTTCATTAGAGGGAGGGGGTACGTATTTTCCATGCTGAGAGCATTCACCATCATAGCCCCATCCAGGTAGGCATTGTTGTGGCTCCGTCTTGTGAGCCCCTCTTATCGGAGGAAGAAGGCTCCAAATATGAAGGAGAGGAGATGGCCAGGCCTCCCTCTCCAGGACCCTCCTCTATGGCAAGGCCTCAGGTGTCTCCCAACGGAGAAGAGATTGACCAGGAGCCAGGTGGTTCTGAGATTGGCCAGGAGCCAGGAGTTTCTGAGATTGGCCAGGAGCCAGGTGTTTCGGATAATGAGGAAGAGAAGTTGTGGCTGGATCCACGCTAGCGTAGGAGCAACAAGCGTGCGCAGCAGAAAAGGAGACGTGCCAGAGATTAAGCTGAGTCACTGGACCACACCCCACAGGCTATAAAAGGGAGGTGGTGGCCATTTGGACCTCTGTGATGGACAAAAGCTGAATCTCTGGTGAAGTAGTTTGCTGTGGCTTTAAACTGTGTGTATTGTTTTTTGTTTCTGTGTGCTTGGAGTAAAAGGTCTTGGCAGGCAGCTACGGAGCTGCTGCCAAGTTTCTCATCGGTGAAGTGGTGTCTGGAGAAGTCTTTAACCCTCGGCTGGCTGTTTGGGTGTGTGGGTCGGACGGGGACAGAACAGGCATAAGCGTAGCGATCTAAATGAGCCCACACCTGGTTTAAGAAGAAGGTCAGTCTCTCAGGATCCCCATCAAAGGTGGGCTTGATGGGAAGCGGTTCGAGCCTCAGCAGAGCCGCCTGCACCTGCTTGCTGGTCCTGGGGATGTGGCCGAACCACTCTCCGGGCTTCTCTTGGCTGGACTCCGGTACTGACATCCCAAGGTCGTGGCAACAAACTTGGCTGGGACACAGGTCTTGGTATCACAGCTGGTTGGGGGATGGGCGAAGCAGCACAGACTCCCGCAGTTGGGCTGGAGCTCCGGTGGGGAGGGAAGAGATGGGTAGTTCTTGGCATTTCCCCCCACGGCACCCACCTCTTGGGCAACAGGAATCGTATCCCTCACCTCCAGCCGGCCGAACGTCTCCTTCAGCTGTTCGAGTGAGGGGCTGTGGACTGCGGACTGAAATCTCCACTCTCTGGAGTCGTCCCATCCCATCAACCCCTTTCCTTTCTTGTCATCCGCAGATGAGCAACCCTGGGACGGCAGCAATAGGAGCTCCTCTCCAGCGGTTACAAAAGTGCTCCTGCACTGAGGGGCAGCCTCGGCTTGGAAGAGGTCCGCTAGGGCTGTAGCTCCTTCCTGCGGTTCCAGCTTCCCAGTTTGGATTAACCTGGCTTTCGGCTGAGCCCCTGCCAATGATGCCTCCTTGGTAGCTGGAACGCCAGCCTGTGTTCCGACAGCCTGAGTCCCATTGCGGCTGGCAGCGGTTTCAACTTTCTCCTCCATCTTGAGTCTTTGCTGAGCCTTTAGCACTTTCCCAAAAGTGAGTGGGTAGGTGGTCAGAGCCCAGCACTCCAAGAAAATGAAGTTTTATGAGACATGGTTTAATGTCATGGTTCCAACAGAGACAAATAAAGCAGAACTCTGAGGCTTGCAAATTCCTCATAGAACATGTTTATTAGTTACAATGTATCAGCACATCAAAAGTGAAACCAAGTCTGGGGACTTCCGGTGGCGATGGCCACGCCGATGGAGGCTTTTCTTTAGCCTCCCGCCCGGGACTGCGTCAAAGTCCGCTCAAACAGCGTTCATCAGCTGTTTGGCGGCTCGGAGCTTTCTCTCCGGGAGAAGGAGAGAAAGCGAGTTTCTTCTGGACAGGAGTAGAGTTCCCTAGTTCCCCCAGGAGTGATCCTGGGGGAATGAAGGTGTTGAACTCCTCCGGAGTCCAGATTTTTCTCCGCAGCTCGGAGTGTCTTCGTTCTTCGGAGCAAAGCCAGACATTGCCACCACTGCTGCTAATCATAGAAACTTCACATTGTGAGTAAATTTATAAGCAGACGGAACCGATCAGGAGACTTGGACTTTAGCTGAATTAAGACTTTAACTCAGAGAATATACTGGCATCTTCTTTATTTGTTATAAATCAAAGTGAGAAGAAAATGGCTGCGGACGTGCTGTTTCTTTGTATCATAAGGAAAACTTTCACTCTTCTTCCGGTTGTGGATTGATGCATCATAAAGGGTGTTTTTTTTAAAGTTTATTGAAAGTTCAGCGGTATCCTGCTGTTTTGTGTCTTAAATTATATATAATTATATTTAGAAGAATTTTACAGAATGGCTTCTAAACGTACTGGAGCTTCTGCTTTGCCTAAAACAGCTATTTCTTCTCCAGTTGTGCAAATTCCACAACAGAAACCTAAATCTCCACCACCTTCGCCTCCCCCGTCTATTACACTTAAAGATTTACAAGATGCTTTAGCACAAGCTTCATTGCAGACAGTAAAACAAGTCAGGATGGAAACGGAGGAGCTTCTTGATAAGAAAAATGAGGAACTTTGTGAGAACATATCGCATATTTTTCATGATTTGGCGGTTCATGCAGATCACATAGAGGGACGGGTGGATGAATTAGCGGAGAAAATGGAAGGAACGGAGGACAGACTTGAGAAAGTAGAAGAAGGTGTGGAAACTGTTCAGAATGATATTATAATGTCACAATATAGAGAAATGGAGTTTGCCTTGAGGATTAGAGGATTAAAAGAAGATTTACAAGAGAAAGTGAGAGAGGAAATATGCTGCTCTGGCTTTAGTTTTGGAGTGCAATCCCAAAGTAATTTTTGGAGAAATTGAAAAAGCTTATAGAGTAAATTCCTGGGTTGTGCGCCAAAGAAAACTACCGAGGCAAATAAACCTGGCAGATGGTTGGCTTATCAATTACAAAAGAAACAAAAATCAAGAATTATAGAGAAAATAAATTATAAAGGTAAAGAAGTTTTTCATCAAGATTTGATCAAAAAGGCTTTTTTGGAATATTTTTCAAAATTATACGCTTCTGAAAATGTACAACCTATTGAAATAGATATTTACAGCAAGCAAATTTTCGTAGACTTTCAGATGAACAACAAGGAGTTATGAATTCTCCGATTGTGGTTGAGGAGATTATAGAGGCAATTAAACAATTAAAGGTTGGAAAAGCTCCTGCTACAGATGGGTTTACAGCAATATATATGATAAAATGTTATCAGAAGAAATGATAGAACCTTTGAAATATCTTTTTAATAGTATCCTGTCCAGAGCAGAGGTGCCTCCATCTTGGAGATTTGCATTTATATCACTTATACCGAAGGAGGATCAGGATTTGACTCAGCCTAAAAATTATAGACCAATATCCTTGTTGAATACAGATTATAAGATTTTCACAAAAATTTTAGCTAACAGATTAATGCAAGTTTTGAAGCGGATAATTCATATTGATCAGTCTGGATTTATAAATGGTAGATATATGAAGTATAATGTCAGACAAATTGTGAATTTGCTTGAATATTTGGATAAAAATAATCAAATTCCAGCGGCTTTTATCTTTTTGGATGCTGAAAAAGCGTTTGATAAATTGGACTGGCAATTTTTATTGCGAGTTGTGGAGAGAATGAATTTTGGAGATAGTTTATTGTCCGCCCTTAAGGCTATTTATCAATTACAATCAGCACAAATTGTAGTCAATGGGGGATTGACAGATAGATTTAAAATTGAGAAAGGTACAAGGCAAGGATGTCCACTATCACCTTTATTATTTGTTTTGACATTGGAGATCTTATTGATTAAAATTCGTGAATCATCGATTATAAAAGGAATAATTTTAAACAAGAATGATTATAGGTTGCCGATTGAATCAGTAAGAGATTTGATACAGATCTTGATACAGTATGGGAAAGTTTCTGGATTTAAGGTAAATAACAATAAGACTAAAATATTATCTAAAAATATTACTAAAAAGATAAGGAGATTTTAGTTAATTTAACTGGTTTTGAAATAGTGGAAAAGGTGAAATATTTGGGTGTTTATATTACTGCCTCTAATGTTAAATTATATAAAAATAATTATGATAAGTTATGGATAAAAATTCAAAAGGATTTAGATGATTGGAAAAAGTTGCAGCTATCATTGTTGGGGAGAATTTCAGTGGTTAAAATGAATGTTCTTCCAAAGTTTCTTTTTTTGTTTCAAATGATACCTATTTTAAAAAAAAGATTCTAATTTGGAGGTATGGCAAAGAGGTATCAATAGGTTTATCTGGCAGGGCAAAAAGCCGAGGGTTAAATTCAAAATTATGCAAGGTGCACGGGAAAGAGGGGGACTTAAAGTCCCGAATTTAAAATTATATTATGATGCGGTGGCTTTAACTTGGATCAGTGATTGGATTAATTTAACTAATAGAGACATATTGATTCTTGAAGGTTGGGATTTATTTTATGGATGGCATGCTTATTTATTTTTTGATAAGAAAGTTGATCAAGTTTTTAAGACCCATATTTTAAGGACTGCACTTCTGCGTGTTTGGAAGAAGCATTATTATAAATTAAATTCTAAAATTCCAATATGGGTAATTCCAGAACATGCAATACAAGGAATCACGAGAGGAGTTAAATTGGAGGGGATTTCTTATAAGGATTTACTTATTTTGAGGGGGCAGGATTGGCAATTTAAATTATTGG
>NW_015389658.1:14327-20773 GCF_001527695.2 Protobothrops mucrosquamatus
GCTTGGTTTAACTTTGGAGGATGTGAATTTGATAAAGCAGACTAAAGATCAAAGTAGAGCTCATATTAGGAGAATTTATAGTGTTTTAATAGAATTGGATTCTGAAACAGAATTAGTTAAAGATTGTATGATTAAATGGGCTCAAAACATCCAAGAGCCAATTTTGCTGGATACATGGGAAATAATTTGGGTAAGAAATATGAAATTTACTCAAGCGCAGAATTTAAGGGAAAATTTTTATAAAATGTTTTATAGGTGGCATTTGGATCCCCAAAAGTTGTCTTGTATGTATCCTAACCTACAGCCCAAATGTTGGAGATGTGGTAATTTAGACGCAACTTATTATCACATTTGGTGGACATGTAGGGATGTAAAAGCTTTTTGGATTAAGATTTGGTGGAATATCCAACAGATTTTTAAGAGAAAGATAAAATTTACACCGCAATTATTTCTTTTGGGTATTATGGAAGATTTAAATTCTAAAGAAATGACTTTGATGTTGCATTGTATAACGGCAGCAAGGTTATTGGTTGCTCAAAACTGGAAGAAGAATGCATTACCTACTATGGATGATTGGAGAATGAAGGTGTCGTACTTTGCAGAAATGGCTAAGATTTCCGCATACTTGAAAGATCAATCTCAAGAAAAATTTATTTTGGTTTGGAGAAGATGGATAGATTATATTCAGAGAAAGTATGAAGTGAACAAATATTATATAGCTTTTGAGTAGATTTTATATTGTTTTTATTTATTATATTATATATATTTTAAATTTATCTCAAGTTGATATTTTTTTATTAGAGTTAAAGTATGTTAATATTTGACTGTATTATGTTTGGGTAGTTCTATTTAGATTTGGGATGACATGTGCATAACCCTGTATTCGGTTCTGGGAAGTCTAGGGGGGGGAGGGGGGGATCAAAGATGTAAATGTAAATTTTGGTATATTAAAATGTTATAGTGAAACAATGTATTTGAAGAAGATGAGATGCTCAGCTGGCGCCCCCAAACTGCGTCCGAAGGATGAGGAAAGGAAGGTGTTGGGATGTGTAGGGTAGTTAAGAGGAGGAAGGAGGAGAGAGGTGTAGGTAGGAGGAGAAGAGAGAAGGAGGGAAGTAGGCAGGAAGGGTGAAAGAGAGGGTGGACGCAGGCGGGGGGGCTGCTGAGCATCTCTGAATAGATATTTAATATGGAGGTTTTTCTCTTGTTTATTAATGTATACCATATTTGTAACTTGTTTGTTTATTTGAAAATTAATAAAAATTTGAATATTAAAAAAAAAAAGTGAAACCAAGTCTGGAGATACATGTAACAATTACCCAATACACAGTTAAAAAAATCCCTCCCCTAAAGCTATGCAAGCAACTACGTTCCCCAATACATCTTCTTGGCGGGCTTTTTACGCAATGCCCAGCCTGAAGCCTTGGGAGCAGCCAATGACCATGGTTCCCACAGGTCAAAAAATTATTTTGACTAGCGAAGCTCCTGGCAACCCCACTCCCTCCATTCTATGTGGCAACTGAAAATAAGTAGGAATAATGGCTGCAGCCATGCTTGTTTGTAGAGTTGACACTCTGTGCCTAGGCTGAGCAGACTTGGACTCAGTGGAACTTTGCAGTTGGTGGGAGTGAGACCTGGGGAATACTACTAGGGGCCTGTGGTGTCTCAATAAAGTCTCTAAAACTCCCTGTGAGTTTGTGCATGTGGACTGGGACAGGTCAATAGGGATATTAGACAGGATGAGAAAATAACAGGCATAAATATTGAAAAGGAAGTTTATAAATTGAGAGCATTTGCTGATGACCTAGTCATATTTTTTGCAAGACCCAAAAGCTGGTATAAAATATTTGATGAAGAAACTAAATGACTTTGGAGCTTTAGCAGGCTTCAAAATAAATAAACAGAAAATAACAATGCTTGTCAAGAATATGACTTTTCAGGACTATGAAATATTGAGAAAAAAGTTGGGCTTCAAGGTGGAGAAAAAGGTGAAATATCTTGGGGTTACATTGAGAAATACAAATTCTGAATTGTTTCAGAACAACTTTGTACCTGTGTGGAATAATATTAAAAAAAACCCTATTAAGTTGGGACACCTTACAATTATCTTTATTGGATAGAATCTCTCTAATTGAGATCAATGTCTTACCAAATATATTATTTTTATTCCAGATTTTACTGATATTTATACCTGACACTCCATTTAAACAATGGCAAATGGATTTTTCTAAGTTCATATGTCAAGGGGAAAAACCAAGAATCAGATACAATTTATTACAAGATGCTAAAGAGGTGATTTGGGTTTACCAGATTTGAAATTGTACTTTGATGCTTGTTGTTTGGTCTGGATTAAAGAGTGGGTGACTCTCCAAAATAAGAGGTTACTTGAACTGGATGGCCATGAACTAAGATTTGGATGGCACACTTACTTATGGTATGACAAGGCTAAAATAAATGTTGATTTCAACAACCACTTTGTTAGATGTGCCATCCTAAGGGTCTGGAATAAACACAAGATAAGGTTCTCTGTGAAGATACTTCTTTGGGTATCACCCTAGGAAGGTTTTTTTTAAGAAAAGAAATGATGGTGAGGTCAGACTGGTAGGCCTATGGTCAAATAATACTTTTTAATCAAGGTGAACCTATCCTGAAATCCAAAGAAGAGTTGAAATCAGAAGGACATGTCTGTCACTGGTTTACATATTTACAATTGAAAGAAAGGTTTAGATCAGGGGTGTCAAACTGCCGTCCCGCGGGCTGGATGCGTCATACCGAAACCGCGCCCACCCCATTGCCGGCAATGGAAAAAAAAGTCGTGATATGTCGCGATACATCACGTGACGTTGCGAGTTGGACACCCCTGGTTTAGATAAAAAAAAGTTATGGATTTGATTTTGCAAAAAATGAATTGGAAACTGTACTGTGTGGTAACGATGAACATATTATTGCTAAGGTTTATAAACTGTTATTGAAAATTGATCTGGAGAATAAGCATGCGAAGCATTGTATCATCCAATGGGCAAGGAACTTTGGGTATAATATAATGCTTGAACAATGGGAAAATATGTGGACAAAGGGTTTAAAATTTACATTAAATTATAACTTGAAAGAATTTTTTTATAAAATGATGCACTGTTGGTATTTAACACTGGATAAGTTTTCAAAAATGTATAAAGGTATTTCAAATGTATGTTGGTAATGTAAATGTAAAGAAGAAATGTTTTACCATCTTCGGTGGACTTGCAACAAAGCAAAAAAAAATAATAATAAAGTAGGATTCACATGTTAATACAGAAGATTCTTAAAGTGAAGATAAAGATAAAACCAGATACTTTTCTTTTAGGTTTAATGGACAAAGAACTTGAAAAAAATAGAACTTTGTTGTTATATATGCTGACAGCAGCAAGAATGCTCTATGCACAAAAATGGAAAGATACCGGTACTTCAATTCCCACAATGGATGACTGGTTGGAAAAACTGATGGAATTAGCAGAGATGGCTAAATTGACTGCCCTAATCAAAGAAAAGAATGCAGCTAACTTTATTTCCATTTGGAACCCGGTTCTGGATTTTGTGCTTGAGGTATAAAAAAAATGAATCTTTGACTTTGGGTTTTGCTGATTAGATTGGTTTGTTGCTATAAAAATGACTAGTATATACTATTATGTAAAAGTAAAAAGTTGAGGCTATATGTTATTACCTTACTCTACTGCGCTAAAAAGAGTTGGAAGTCAATGCTTTTCTTTCTTTTTCACCTTTTCCCCTACACTTTTTTCTCTTCCCCTTTTCCTCCCCTTCTTTCTCACTAACTTCATTTTTCTTTATATTTCATATTTTTATAAACTAATAAAAATTTGGAACTAAACGGATGGGTTTGAGGACTACCTGTAAATACTTATATTTATATAAACAAGTTATTAGCAAATACTTTATGGTATCAATGAAGACATCTCTCTCACCATGTTGCGGAAATGAGCACTCAGTGTTCCAGTTGCCTGATGATATTCCATAACACAGGAATTGTTCAAGATATCACCGCTGCTCTCACTGCCAAAAGAAAGCAATGGCAGCTACTGTAGTTGAATGCAAGCCAGCGCACCATTGATAGTGTTAATTTTGCACTATGGGGATATTGATGATATGGCTCCACCTGGTGGAGACTCTAGATTGTTTATCATGGCTTAATAAAAGCTGCTTTCCAAAATTATGAGATATCTACTACAAGCAAATGAACACATAATATACACTGAATTACCTAAAACCAGGCTGTCACTTTTTGCTTTGTTGCCCTCTTGTTAATCTTTTAGGTAAGCTTAATGGTAATAACACGTCATACAAGGTTCACCAAATTTCTACCTTTTTAAGAGAAAGTTTTCTCCAACCAAACATGGACAAACTGCAATAATGATATAGGTAATGAAGGTTGGCTTAGTCATCCAGGTTGTGAGATAGCAAAGGAGCAGTCAAATAAGAAGGCTTAAAGTTCCAGGTCCTGAACGTTAGGCTGAAATTCAGACACTGACAGAAAACTTTCTTGCACTTAATACTTTAATATCTTGGATAAACAGTGAAAATATCCAATTATACAGATAGCTTGCCAATTATGATGACTATGTTCTTATTTAAGAGGATTAATGGCATATTTCTATTTATTAATTTCTACCCTTCACACATTTTGACAGCCTTTCTTAACACAGCACCCTTCAGATGTGTCACGGTTGAAAACTCACACATCTAGAAGGTACTAAGTAGTAGGAAAGCTGGTTCAGGAGAAATGGATTCTGTCCTCCCTTCCTTTAGCATGTAAGAAACATACATACTTGCGGGTACTCTCATTCTTTAGTAGGGCTTTGGCTTGCTGTTCACTGATGATGGTGGCCTTTACTTGTGGGGGGTTCATGTGAACATTTAACTTTCCTCCAACCAATAGTCGCACTGTTGCGGCAAACTTGATCTGAGTCTTTAGCACCTGTGGAGGCTGCTTTTCTATTATGAATGTGCTATAAGGTGAGAAGGGGGGAAAAGACCAAGTCATTACTTACAGAAGGTAAAAGGCTGCAAAAAAAGTCCTAGCTTTTGTAACTCAGTATATACATCTCATTAGCAAAGAAAACAATGGCAAACTACAAACCCAAATGTATCAAAAAGCAACCCACACCAGTCCAGTGAAGTTGGACCTTGATTTACAACCACAACTGAGAATGGAATTTTGGTCACTACGTCATGCAGTCATTCAGCAAGTCATCACATGAGTGGACCCAATTTTTGCAACCATTTTTACTGTGGTCATTAAGCAAATCTAACTTCACCAATTGACTTTGTTCGAAGCCAGCTGGGAAGGTTGCAAATCACAATTACATGACTGCAAGATGCTGCAACTGTCATAAATGCAAGCTGCTTGCCAAGTGCCCGAATTGTGGTCATGTGACCCTGGGGGTGATGCAATGGTTGTAACTTTGGGGATGGGTCATAAGTCACTTTTTCTGAGGCCATCGTAACTTTGAACTGTTGTTAAATGAATGGTTGTAAGTCGAGGACTACTTGTACTAAATATCACAGCAACAACCCACAACACACAAAAGAAGTTGTATAATAACCCACTTCAGACAAGCAAAAGGACACTGCAATAACTAGAACACCCCCCTCGCCGAAATAGACTATATAGCATATTCTAGTGCAATAGATACCTATGCAACTTCACCAAAAAGCATTTATTCAACCAATCAACCTATCCCCTAAATCTTCCATACATCAAAAATACCTCAGTAACTACTGTGTTTCCCCGAAAATAAGACCAGTTCTTATTTATTTTTTTTTTGCCTCCAAAAGAGGCACCAGGTCTTATTTTCTGGGTGGGTCTTTTATACTCACCTCCGACACCAACAGCTCCGCTCAGCCGGCCCACTTCTTCTGCGGCCGAAGGAGCAGCTTCACTCTGCAGGTCAGAATGGAGCTCCAGCCTGCATTTTGCAGTCAGGCCTTTCCAGAAGGCCACTGCAGCCATAGCTCGGTTCTCGGCTGCAGTGGCCTTCCAGAAAGGCCTGTGACTGAGAAATGCAGGCCTGGCTGCAGAAGACGCCGCAGAAGAAGTGGGCCAGTGAGGAGAGGCCTGGCTGCAGGGTAAGTGGGTGCGGGGCACCCTAGCTTAATTTTTAGGTGTGTGCCTCGCCCCCAAACTGGGGCTTATTTTTAGGGTAGGGTTTATATTAGGCCCACCCCCCCAAAATCAAGCTAGGGCTTATTTTTGGGGTAGTGTTGTGATTCCGTGCCAGCCTGTGTTCCCAACAGCTGAGTCTGAGGAATCTGAGGAGGAGGTGGAGGAGGCTGTTGAGGGGCCATCAGGGTCAGAGGGAGGCTCTGATGAATTACAAGACTCACGGCTTGATGAAGAGCCTGGCCCCTCCAGTCGTGTTTCTGATGAAGCTCAGCTGTGTGAGGAGCAGGAG
>NW_015389658.1:24635-30082 GCF_001527695.2 Protobothrops mucrosquamatus
TTGTTTGCAACGTGTTCCTGTGGACTATTTCCTTCCTTTGGACTTGAGGTTTGCTGTTTGTGTTTTGGACTTATTGACAGGATTGTCACCCAAATAAAAGGGATTTTGTTTTGTTTTAACGTTTCCAGCCTATTGTATCAGCAGGGGTTGGTCCTTGTGCCTTTAACAAGGACGGCAATAGGCTGGGATAGAACAGGTAGGCTTTACTTTCAGGGAAACACGGTACCAACGGATTATTACAACCCCTTGACATTATGGGAGCCCATAATCCAACAAAATCTATCCAAAGTATCCTAAGAAAATCCAATGACCCAACAGCCAAGAAAGATAAAATAGGGGTCATTTATAACACAAATCGAATCAAAACAACCTTTACTATGGTCAAAGACCAGCATAAGGAGAGTGGGGTACAAGGAAATTAACAGCAGAAAAGAATACAAAATAAAATAATAAAATTACATAAAAAGGTAAAAAGTATTTTAAAAAATCTAAGAAAAAAAATCTAAAAAAGGGGTAGAAGTAATAAATGGGCATAAATAGCACAGCAAACTAAATCTATCATTATATAATACACTCTATAATGATGGTCTAGGTGGACATTAAAACTAATTTGTGGCACAGGTCATCTTCTGATGTATTTGAAATGCTGCTGCATAGAACCAGGCAACCCTGTATATTGTAGTAGGGTTGGTATTTGAGAGCAGCAAGGAGATTCCTGTGTGCCCTGGGTTTTTATGCAATAAAGGTGAAATGAGACTAACACAAATGTCTCTGTAGTATATACACTGGAGAAGTACATGTTCTGTTGTTTCTAATTTCCAGAGTTATAGGGGCATTGTCTCTCTGGGTAGGAAACCTTCTGTATCGGCCTTCAAGGACAGCTGAGGGGAGGACATGACATCTGCCAGAGTAAAGGCCCTTCAAAACTTAAGTATGCCATAGGGGAGGCAGAGTACCTGTTGGATTCACTGGCAATAAAGGTTAGGGACCTGGCTAGATACAATTGGTGCTCCAATTTATAACACATTTTATTGATTGATTGATTGTATGGCATTATTACATTAGCCAGGAGACTACAATGCAAATGCAGAGTAGTAGTTTGCCTGTTTACCAGCTGTTAGGTGCACGCTTGCACGCTTCCCACAGTGTGCCACAGGTGGGTGAGCTACCTTTGCACCAGAAAGAAAGACAAGTTGCTTTTCCTGCAGCATCATCCAAGGCCCTTATCCCTCCACCAAAGCCACCTCGCAAATGGGCGTCGCAACCAGGAAGGTTCAGTGCCAGCAGGATTCTAACTGCCGCATGAAGCACCGTCTTGTCTCCCCACCAAAGTGGTACCTATTTATCTACTTGCATAGAAGATGCTTTCAAACTGCTAGTGGGCAGAAGCTGAGGCAAATGACGGGAGCTCACCCCGCCACACAGTGCTAGGACTCGAAATGCTGGAGCAGAGACCATCTCCAGCATCATTAAGCCACTGAGCTACCATGCCACCATATTATAACACATAATGCAAGGATTGTGAAAACTATGTGTTATACCCAGGTCGCCTAGGCAGAAGCAGGCATTGATAGAGTCCTTTATTGCTCTGTTAACTGCCACAACAAACAGCCCTGCAACGGCCAGTAAGGCTCCACCCCACACTTCCCTGAAGGCAGCCCCCCTCAGTTTCACAAACAAAAGCCAGTAAACAACCAAAATCAATTTGCAAAGGCAGAAAGGAAGTCCAAAGAAAAGGTGCAAGCTCACGGGCAAGGTCCAGAGTGAAGGTCCAAAGGGCAGGGCAATTCCACAGGGTCAGGCAAGTCCACGAGGCCATAGGCAAGCCCATGAGGCAAAAGGCAGTCCACAAGGCAAAAGGCAGTCCACAAGGCAAAGGCAAGGCACAGGCAGAAACAAGAGTCAAGGCTGAGTTTTTCTAAAGCTGGGGGAGTGTAAGCCAAAGCAAACAATTGTTCCTGACAAAGACAAACTCCCCCAGTTTCTCCTTAAGTCAACCCACACCAGGTGTTCCTTGTGAGGAGGGGCAGGGCGACCTTCTCCCGAGTAGCCTCGCAGCCCTCCTTTGAGCTTGCCTCCACTCTACTCTTTGTGCCCTTGGATCGAGTGGGGGAGGCAGCTGTTCCTCATCAGAGGGGATCTGCTGCCTCTCAGCACCACTGCCTGTTTCCAGCCAATCCTCCCCTGTATCTGTGAGGGTAGGCAGCTCTCCGTCCAGCTGACCACCTCCCCCAATGCCTGAGGGGCCTGGGACAACATCGTCCTCAGCCCCTGGCCTCTCCAAACATTCCAAAGGAGACGTGTCATCCCCATCGGACAGTCCCAGTTCCAACTCCTCCTCCTCCTCTGAACTGGGATCCGATGGGACCTTGACACTATGTAGGACAAACAGGTAAGAAGATTGGCAGTAAGCATCAATGAACATCAACTGACAGAAGACAATTTCTTTGACAAATTCAAACAAAGGCCTGTTAACACCCAGATAAACAGAAACAATCAAGGAAGATGCAATAGCCTAATCAAGGCTGGTAGGACTAGCTACCATATATAAATAGCTAGCAAACATCACTCCCCTATGCACTGAAGTTGTTCTTTAGCCTGGAAATGAAATGACTTCAAGAAAAAAACAAACTCAGCGAACACTAGAAACCCAACAATACACTCTTTTCATCAAGACTCTACAGAATGTTAACAGCAGAAAGTAAACCCTGTAATATAATCCAAGCGTTCACCCATTGTGAACATAATAGTTCTGCAAATGATGGTTGAATCCATGATATAGAATGTATGCAGCAACTTCCACCCATTTCAGTAAACAAACCTTTTGTTTCTTTGAACACACAACAATTCACTGTAATAATAAAGGCTCTCTGTAGAAAGTAAGCATGATCCAACAACACAACCCTACCTAGTGACTAAGGCAGAAATTATGTCTGTGACGGTGGTGTTAAGATCTGTTAACATCTCTTCAATGGGTCCAGGAATAGGCAGCTGCTGGCATAGGTGTTCTGCACGGCATACTTGTTGACGGTTCTGGCAAATGATTTCAGCCAGTTTCTCACACCTAGGATAAGAACTCATTGTATTTTACTTTGTCAAGAACAATGAAGAATAGTGTAGCATCTGAAAGACTAACATACTAGCTTTAAGACCTTAAAAAACTAACAAATTTAGAATTAGGAAAAGAAGAGGGAATATGTGTAGTATACAAGGGAGAGTGAGGTTTAAGGAAAGAAGTATGTGATTGGGAGTACAAAAAGCCCTAGGTAAAATAGTCCCAGCACAAGCCACACTTCCTAATGATGCCAAGACATGCTAACTCCAACCACTATGCTGAATATTTATGAATGTCATTTCAAAAAACAGGCAAAGATGGAAAAACTAAAATTGCCTAAAACCACACCATCCAACAGCTACTTCAGATTAGATATCCAAGAGAAGTATTGATTATACTCAGTCTATGAGCTATCTTTTGCAATTCTTTCACTACCCATAATTATTACTATTATTTGGATTCAGAAAGCTCATTCTCATTCAAACGTTAATTAAGTTTGGATATTGGATCAATTCTAGAGTAATGTTGTTTTGCATTTTAAGAGCTACTGTACTTATATAAAAATAAATGGCTCTGTCAAATTATGTTGTGTAGTAGACATATATGGTTGTAAAGTATGTTTTTTAATTTGATTATTTGATTTTGCTTGTGAATTATTTAATGTTATGAATATGGTGCACAACATACAGCTAGTCCTCGACTTATGACCACAATGGAGCCCAAAATTTGTGTTGTTAAGCAACACAGTTGTTAAGTGAGTTTTGCCCCATTTTATGACTTTTCTTGCTACAGTTATTAAGTGAATCACTACAGTTGTTAAGTTAGTAACACGGTAGTTAAGTGAATCTGGCTTCCCCCATTGACTTTGCTTGTCAGAAGGTCACAAAATGTGACCATATGACCTCAGGACACTGCAACCGTCATACATATGAGCCAGGTGCCAAGTGTCTGAATTTTGTTCACATGACCATGAGGATGCTGCTACGGTCATACAGTAAGTGTGAAAAATGGTCATAAGTCACTTTTTTCAGTACCGTTGTAACTTTGAACGGTCACTAAATGAATGGTTGTAAGTTGAGGACTACATGTAATTGTTGGATCAATCAACCATAAATTTAATTTGAACTAGCACTGAGATTGAAGACATAAAGAGGAGGCAGGGATGGTTCCAAATTCAGATTAACAGTAATCTCTTTTTCTATCTGTCTTTCTATCTATCTAGGGACCAGGATGTAATCCTGGAAATTCTACAGAAAACATATCAGGAAGCAGGGACTAGGTGTAGCAGCCACTATGTTGAGTACAAGCGCTCTCGTGACATACTATAAACAGTTTTTTATTTATTCATTGCATTTATATGGCGCCCATCTCATTATCCAAAGCAACTCTGGGTGGCTTACAATACAGTAAAAAAATATAAGAACAATAAGTATAAAAACAATTATAAACATTTTTTAAATTATAAGAGTTAAATACAGATAAAAGAGTTAAATACAGACTAAAAAGCAAGGATTCGAGTGGAGTAGAGGTGGTGCCTTCTCTGTCACTGCACCAACCACCTCCAGCCTAGAGCGCCTCCACTGGGCCCCGAAATCAAACGGCAGAGGCAGGTTTTAAGGCCCTTCCAGAAGGCTAGAAGGGAGGGCAGATCTATGACCTTGTCACAGAGAGGACTGCAAAAGATAAAACTTATATAAAATGGGATCAGTAGAAATCATTTTAAAGATACAACTTACAGGTAGTCCTAGCTTAATGATCATTTGTTCAGCAACTCTTTGAAGTTACAATGGTACTGAATGAATGGTAGGTACAACTGATGCTTGAAGTTACAGCCATTGCAATGCCCCTGCTGTCATGTGATCAAAATTTGGGTGCTTGGCAGCCTGCCCATATTTATGACTGCAACACGTGCTTCAACTCCCTCCACCCATTTATCTCCCCCTATCTCTGCCCTTTTGGTTGTCTTGCACTCCATGAGGTACAGGGGCAGCAGTGGGAGGAAGAAGATGGTGAAGGTGAACTGGGGGCAGCTATGGGCAATGGGGAAAGCAGCAGGGGTGGAGTGCAAGGTGACCAAAAGGGCAGAGATGGGGGGGAAGATAGGCAGGTGGGGGGAGTTGAAGCAGAGGCAAGCATGGCAGGTCAGGAGAACCATGAGATCCTTGCCAAACAGTATTTATTTATTTATTTTATTTATTTATTATTTGAATTTATATCCCGCCCTTCTCCTTGCGGACTCAGGGTGGCTGACAATCAATTAAAAACACCACTAACAATCACAAGTTAAAATTAATTAAAATGAAATATTTAAATTGTCTAATTAAAAAGTAATTAAAAACCCTCTAAAAAACCCCTCTTAAAAATTATCCTAGGCCAGTCCCGCTTGTTGGAA
>NW_015389658.1:30281-58801 GCF_001527695.2 Protobothrops mucrosquamatus
AACCTGATAAAACGCCCCCCTGGTCACGGCCGCCAACTGGTCATCCAGTGTCAGCCGCGAGTCCAGGAGGACACCCAGATTGCGCACCCTATCCGAGGGGGCCAAAGTTTCGCCCCCTATAGTCAGCGATGGAACCAGCTGACTATGCCGAGGCGCCGGTAGCCACAGCCACTCGGTCTTGGAAGGGTTGAGCCTGAGTATGTTCCTCCCCATCCGCAACTGGGACTACCAGAAGTGCCGTTGCTTAAGCAGTGTGGTCATGTGATTTTTTTGCCTAATGACCATTTCAGTTAGGAATAGAAATTCTGGTCCCAATTAGGGTCATTACAGTAAGAGAGGACTATCTGTATTATTATTTGTTCCCAGTACCACTATTACAACTATCTTTTTAAAAAAGATCTAAACAATTTGTTAGTTGTGGCTACTTCAAGTAATTTCCAAGCTATAAACAGTTTATCATTTGGACTTTTGTCCAGTTTCAAATCCTTGGAACTGCAATCAATATTGGAGAGAGAAGGCAAGGAGTAATCCAGTGTCTGCTTTTCTCCATGTCCAGAAAACCCACCGAGTCTTTTAAATCTACAGATTTATTTAGGCCAGAGCCTACATTCTAGATCCAGACCTTTGTTTCCAAAACAGTGGTCTTAGGTTTTAAAAGCCTGAAACTGTCTGAAACTGTTCCTCTGCATAACCTGTAACCAGTAGCTGTGAACTCATGAAGTGTGCAGTTTGAGACATGATCGAACAAGTCAATGGGGGAAGCCAGATTAGCTTAACGGCCACAAGATTCATTTAACAACTGCAGTGATTTGCTTAACAATTGTGGCAAAAAAGTTGTAAAATGGGGCAAAACTCACTTAACAACTGCCTTGCTTAGCAACAGAAATTTTGGGCTCAATTGTGGTTGTAAGTCAAGGTCTACCTGTATTTAAATCTGAATCCAGTGAATTCTGAATTAATCCTTTATTTAATTTCAGTCACTATGACAGTGTTTCCTAACCTGGGCAACTTTTGAGAAGTGTGGACTTCAAAGTCCCAGAATTCTTACTAATGGCTATGCTGGCTGGAGAAATCTGGGAGTTGAAGTCTAAACATTTTAAAATTCCCCAGCTTGGGAAACACTGCACTAGGAGTTCAGTGAATTTCCTCTCATTGTATATACCATGCTTGTAGGCCATCTAAAGGCCCCTCGGGAGGGCCGCCATTTCCTGCTAGTTGTTGCCTCCTCTTCCACTGGATCAACTCATCATCCAAGATAATAGTCTGCTGCTTGCAGAGCAAAACCAGTGTCCGTTGGTGCTTTTCAGCCAGTTTCTGAGGAGTACAAAAAAGCATTTTGAATATGGTGTTAACAACAAAAAACACAATGGGAAAGAAAGTAGGAAGTAAGAATCAGGACTTGGGAGGACGGTACTCACTACACGATATTGTTGCAATGTCTGAGCCTCCCGGTGTAGCCAAGCTTCCAGGGATGTCTTTTTTTGCTGCAAAGTAGGCTCACGGCCCATATGTTCCTGTGGGTTTAGCTGAGAAAGCTGAGTAAACTGGGCTGGAAAGGAAGCACAAATTAGACCTTGCCCTGAATTACCTCAATCTGCTCTCAACTCTCACATACTAGAAGAGAGTTCCTTGCATTCAAGCTTATCTGTTTGGTTGCTTTACAGGTAGTCCTTGACATACTGCCCATTATGGTCTTATGTCGTTAATGGTTGTAAAATATTTACAACATTTTTAACTGCCAGTTTTCAGCAAAACCATCATAAAACATGGTCACATGAACGTGGTATGCTGCAAATGGCTGTAAATGAGGCCATGTTGCCCAGTGCCCAAAGTTTGGTCATGTGACTGCAGGGGGGGGGGCTGACCATCAGAACTTTGAATCTGAGTTTGAAGTCCCCTTTTTTGGGTCAGTTGTAACTTTGAACCATCATTAAGCAACCAGGGACTACCTGTAGTCTTTTCTTTAAAAATCCAGTTGAGGAACATAGGAAGGCTTTTCATCCAGCTCACTTCAATTTAAAGTGGCTCTGTAGGATTTTCAACAGAGTTCTGTCCTAGTCCTACCTGGAGATGCCAGGGTTCACAATGGAGTGTTTCACATGCAAATGTATGTTCTATTACTCTATCATTACATGCTACTATTAGTAATATGAAGAATGAATATTAGAATGAGTACTACTACTATTGCACCAATCCTGGGAATGATGTACCATTCCTTCTCCATTCCTACAGATATACCTTGCAGACGAAGGCTCTCTTGGTATTGGATGATGAAATATTCCTGAGTCTGCTGAAGCCTTTTCAGCTGGTTCTCAGTGTCCTGGGTCACAAGGCATAATTCTTCAAAGGTCTGGTTGATCTGAAGGTGCTTCTGGGACAGGGCGTCAGCCAGGCTGCTAGCTGGCAAAAGGCTCTGTAAATACGGAAATTTTATAAGAGGAAAAATATGGATATTATTGCAGAGGAAATATATTTGGCCATACCCTAATATGTACTGTATATAGTAAGGAGAAACATTTATGCAAAAGGAAATAAACCATGCTCACATCTGTGGCTTCTTGCACCAGTCGTTGCTCATGGTATAGGATGTATCGAATGCAGCGTACTAACTCCAGAGGGCAGTGTTTATATGTATTCTGTAAAAGAAAGAGAGAACAGCCTAAAAATGGGTCAAAAGAGTGAAAAACTAGTAACTCCATCAGACTTTCACTCATGGAAAAACTTGAGAACACCATCTCTTAGCTGTCCCCAAACCTTCCAAACTCTCAGCCCCTATAACTCACCTGTAGCTGAGTGGCATAATGACCCAGTTTGATCTTTAGAAGAAAGCCATCCTCGCCCACCTGGTGGTCTGCCTTTTTTTGCAGTTCCTTAATCAGTTCCTCCAACAACTGTGTGGCTCTGGCACCCTCCTGAGGATTGTCAAGATCGATGGAGTCCCTGAAAATTGGATCACAAAGCAGAGGGGTGTGTGTGCAGAAAAGTGAATACACTACTGAGGATAACAAAGGGTTGTTTTATATAACCTGGGTCAAAATGAGCAGGCAAAGGCAGCACATGTTGCAATTTCTGGATGCTTATGATGGGCAGAAACTCTAGAACAGATAGTCCTTGACTTACAACCACAATTGGAACTGGAATTTCCATCACTCATGGATGCGGTGGTATAGCCTGATGTCATGTGACTACATCGCTTGGTGACAGCAATCACTGCAGTCATGGTTGCCATTGGAATCTGCGTGTTGTTAAGTGCAAGTTAACCAGGAAGAGGCGGGATTCCCAGGTAAGGCACTCAGGGGTACCATGGGGGGGATGGGGGAGGCATGGGAGAGCCAGTGCAGGCCACACATAAATTGGGAGACGGGGGTGTTGTGGTGTGACATGAGCTCAGGAAGGCCAGGGAAAGAATGCACTGCGGCTCAGGAGCTTCTTGACACACTGGCTCTATGGCTGCAAGCTTTTTGGTGCACCAGGAATCCCCTTTGCACCATGCTGCTGAGCCAGGCTGGGTTTTGTGTGGCGCAAAGGGGCTTCCTGGCACAGTGCAGCTCTGGGGCTGAAAAAAGCAAAAAGCCCCAGAGCCATTGTGCACCAGGAAGCCCCTTTGTGCCACACAAAGTCCAGCCCCAACAAAAAACAAAAAGCCCCAAAGCTGCAGCGTGCCAGGAAGCCACTTTGTGCTGTGTGAAGCCCAGCCCCAGCCCTGGGAAGTCCCAACAGAGCAGTGCAAATCCACCATGCTTGAGAACCCCTAACAGTGTAGTGCAAAGCTGGCATTCCCTGGGAAGCATCAACCACAGTAGCCCAGTCCCAGCTGCAGTCACTCTTGCCACCCTGCACTCTGAGACCTCTGCCACACTGCTCTCTACCGCCCCAGTTGGTTTCCAAAGACATTCTTCCTGGTTCTTGTGAGGTGTAGCTCATCCCCTGCCAGAAGCCACCCCATGCAGGTGTTGCAAATGATGGTCTAAGACAGGGTTCCCCAACCCCCAGTCCGTGGACCAGCACCAGGCTGCGGCATGCCAGAAACCGGGCCGCGCAAACAAGCGAAGCCCCATCCATGGGATGCAGGCAACACACAAAACCATGATCCCTCCGGTCCACAGAAAAACCTGTCTTCACGGAACCGGTCCCTGGTGTTCAAAAGGTTGGGGGCTGCTGTTCTAAGAATCCAAAGTTCTCTCAACAGCACCATCCCCTAAGCCAGTTCCATGGTTTTCCGTTTCCTCATTGGATGCATGACTTTTCTGGGGATTATTTTAGTAAGCCTCTCAGTCATGTCTTTCATAGTTGCTCCTGGGAGACAGCTAACCACCCTAATTTGATTGTCCATTCTACAAATTACTGGTTCCCTTGAGCAGTGAATCGTGTATCACCAACACATGCCTTTTTTTCTTCTTAAGGAAGTCTGTTCTGAATTTTTTTCTGTACTTGATGTGCTAGGTGCTGTCCCTTCTCCAGGTGCCTGCATGTTATCTTCTAGGGGGAGGTTACGAAATTGGTTGTTTAGCTCCAGCGCAGCTGAATAAACTGGACTGGATTTGATTTCTTTTTCCTTCTATTGTGACATGCCACCATCGGTCTATCTTTAAAGCTTTATTTTCTGTCTTAGTTAATAGTTCCTTACTGTGTTCAGTTTGGTTAGTTTTCTTTCTTATTTGCAGTTTCTCGTTTTGCTGTTTGATTCTCAGGATGGCTATCCTTGTCTATAGACCCTTTAATTTTTCCTCAAGACTCTTAATTTTTTCCTCAAGTTTTTCTATTAGTTTACATTTCGTACAGATGTATTTTGGGTTTTCTATGGGTGTAAATACATAGCACATTTTGCAAGTCAGAACAGCATTAGTCTTTTTTTCTTTTTCTTTTTTTTAGAAAGTGTAATTAGAGATTTCAGAATATTTTTCCTCTTTTTGTTTAAAATTAAAGATTTAGAAATAAATGTAAATTTAAAGATTTTAAAAATTTAAAATGTATGTAAAAATTTACAAATTAAAATTATAAAATCATATGAAGTTAAAAATTTAACTTCACAAATTTTAAAACTTAAATAATATAGAAAACTAAAATTTTAAAAATGTAATTATTTATATATGAAAATGTAAAATTTGAAAACTTATAGCAAATTTAAAAATTATAGGATTCAAAAACTAACCCTTTTCCTTATATGTTTCAAAAACCTATTTTTTTATTTTATTCAAAATTAGTTCATTTATGGAAGGTTTGAACCTTTTGAGGTTAATGCTGGAGTAATGCTTATTATAGTTCCTCTCATGGCTAATGTTGAAATTTAGCTCCTCTTGTGGCTGGTGTTGAAATTCCTTGATTTCTTCTTTACTGTGCCTTTTTCGGTTGTAGTTTTGCATGTCTGCACATTCCCAGTTGGCTCGCAGAGTCTCTTTTGCAGGAAATCTCAGGCTGCTCTTTAGGAAACATTTTGTACTTATCCCTTTCATCCCTGCCTTCTGGCCCTTTGGTTGCCTGGCCACTGCCAAGTTTTTTGGGTAAAATGCACCACTCTGGGTGCTCTGAGCCACTGGTTGTTCTATGCCACTGCTGCTTAGCTCTGTGCCTTCTGTGACACTGCTGCTCAGCTGGCCTCTGGTTGATCCAGTTGTTCCACTGCTGGCCTCCATCACATTGTTCTGCACCACTGCCACTAGCCTCCAGTTGCTATGAAGGTAGCCTCCACCATGTTGTTCCTAGCTACTGGTCAGTTGGCTTCTGACTGATCCGAGCTTCTGCTACTCAGCACCACTTTTGCTGCTGGGCTGCTTGGCCGGTTGCACCTCTTAGGTGGTCACCTGGATCTCCAGGCCCCTGAGTTGCCAGGTTCGGTTACTGGGTTGCCAGACTGGGGTTGCCAGGTTGGGCCTCTGGGTAGCTGGCCTTCTCTCAACATAGTCGATCACACATGCTGCCTCTGCACCACTGTTTTGTTGGTGTTTTCCTCCTCCCCCCCTTTACTTTTCCTCTCCTTTTCCCTTTTCCCGTCTTACTTCTTTCTCTCTTTCTGCTCCCTCTTGTCGTCCTCCTCCCCTCCTGCCCTTCCTTCTTACTTAAATTTAATAGGGTTTTATAGGGTTTTATAGGGTTTCCTGAGGACAGGAATGCCTGGAGGAACATTGTCCATGGGGTCGCGATGGGTCGGACACGACTTCGCAACTAACAACAACAACAACAATAGGGTTTCCTGCCTCAGCAGGGGGTTGGACTAGATGACCTCCAAGGTCCCTTTCAACTATTATTATTATTATTATTATTATTATTATTATTATTATTATTATTATTATTATTATTATTATTATTATTATTATTATTATTATTATTATTATTTTTCTCCCTGCGATGCAACACTGCCTCCACCTGTCAACCATCACATTGGCACGAACAGCAAAAGAAACTCCTGGGACATTTTTTTTTTACCAAGAGTAAAACTTTACTGATAGATCCATACAGGCACAAAAGAAGAAAAGCCAGTTTTGAGGGTTTGGCGCAAAGCACAATATAATAAAACCCCTTTTCCTTCCCCTGGGCCGCCCAGTGTCTATTGTCCACCAATCCAGGTCTAACATTTTATTTTGGGAAAACAGTCGGCACCTTTCAAGTCTTCCGCTCACAACCTTGGTGTTGTAAGATTTTCTCAAGCTGCAAACGGCTCACGTGAATTCCTTTTTTCCCTCCCAGCTTCCCACACATTCCAATGATACCCCTCCTCCCTCCCATGTTTCTTTGTCAAGCTGCAAGCAGAAAGACCCAGCTTCCCACACATTCCAATCATACCCCTCCTCCCTCCCGTTTCTTTGTCAAGCTGCAAGCAGAAAGACGTATTTTGCGAGTCAACCTTAACATGCTGACCCTCCAGAAGAAAGACAAGCCTAGGAAAGAAAACACACAGAAATTTACATAACATAGAATCCCTCAACCTCCTGTTCTGTTTGGGTCAGTTTGGATGTCTAGTATGGAACTTATGAACAAGTCTAGATGCCCTAACATCTTTTGACACTACCCATACCGCCTCTGCTAGGGGATAACCCTTCCATAATACCAAATACTGTAGTTTCCCCTTGTGCCTTCTTGAGCCCAAGATTTCCTGAATCTCGAAGTGCTCCTCTCCGCTCACTAGGATGGGAGGAGGAGCGGGTTCAGTGGCAGGTGTAAGTACCGAGCTACTGAAAGCCTTTACCAGACTGCAATGAAATACTGGATGAATGCGTCTGAGGCTTTTTGGCAACTTCAGTTCTACCGTCACTGGATTTACAATCCAAGTAATAGGGAAAGGTCCTATGTACTTGGGGCCCAGCTTTTTACACGACTGCCTGAGGTTCAGAAACTTGGTGGACAGGTACACCCTGTCTCCCATCCTGAACTCCCTCTGGAGTGCCCTCTTTTTATCAGCTTGTTATTTATGGGTTTCCCTGGCTTTCTCTAGTGCCCTACGCACTGCAACCCATGTGACTCTCAAAG
This sequence comes from Protobothrops mucrosquamatus, assembly GCF_001527695.2. Lineage (NCBI taxonomy): Eukaryota > Metazoa > Chordata > Lepidosauria > Squamata > Viperidae > Protobothrops > Protobothrops mucrosquamatus. The sequence goes on from NW_015389658.1 coordinate 37,746, forward strand.
TATCCATCCATTCCGCCAGAGAAGCTGATGATGGCTTCTCTTGTGGGAGCTCTGGCATGGGGGCAGTTTCCACCCCAGTAGCCACCTTGAACAGGGTAAACCCAGTGCTGCTATGCATGGAATTATTATATGCCACTTCTGTGAATGGCAGGAGCTCAGCACAACTGGTCTGCTGGTAGTTTACATAACATCTCAGGTATTGTTCTAAGATTGAGTTCGTGCGTTCACAGGTTCCATTTGTGTGAGGATGGTGGGTGGAGCTAAGCCCCTGGGAAGAGCCTATCAGCTTCAGAAATTCCCACCAGAATTTTGAAGTGAACTGTACTCCTCAGTCAGAGATAATACATTTCAGGACCCCATGTAACCGGTATATGTGTTGCACAAACAATTTAGCCAAAGTCTGGGCTGAAGGGATCCTGGAACATGCCACAAAGTGGGGCTTGCTTGGAGAACAAATTGGTGACAGTCCAAATCACAGTGTTTCCAGCACTTTCCGACAATGCTACAATAAAGTCCATAGTGATCTTTTCCCACGGGCTGGTGGGGTTGTCTACTGGTTGTAGCAACCCAGGGGCTTCCCAGGCAGTTGTTTATTGAGGCACAAACAGGGCAGCTGGCCACATATGCCTCCATGTCCTTTTTCATCTTTGGCCACCAAAATTGCCTTTTCACCAGGTGGAGAATTTTTACAAACCCCAAATACCCCACCGTCTTCGTGTTGTGATTTTGCTGTAGGATTGAAGTCCTTTGGCTGGCTAGGATGTAAATTTTGCTCCCCTTCCATGCCAACCCTTCCTTTATCACCAACTCATCTTTCTGCTGCTGAAACCAGTCGTCGCCCTCCAGAGCCTCCCTCAGTGGTTGTACCAGGTCTGGGGTGGGTTGCTGGAGGGGTGCTCTCTGCTGCCTTGTGGTTACTGGCACCACGAACTGGTTGGATGGGATAATGGAGTTGACAACCTCCTCCCGAGCACTGTTGTTCTGTGGCATGCGAGAGAGCGCATCTGCTAAAAAGTTCTTCCCCCCAGTAGGTATTGGAGGGTGAAGTTAAAGTGGTTGAAGTACTGAGCCCACCGGACCTATTTAGGGGACAGCTTCTGTGGGGTCTTCAGCACTTCTTGGTTCTTGTGATCTGTCCATACTTCAAAGGGGATTTTGCTGCCTTCCAAGAACTTCCTCCAGGTTAGGAGAGCCCATTGGACCACATAGGCTTCCTTCCCCCAGATTGCCCAACACCTCTTGGTTTCGGAGAATTTATGGGATATATAGGCGCAGGGCTGCAGCTCACCTTTGGCATTCTTCTGGAGTAGGACCACCCCCATAGCCACATCCCTGGTGTCTGCTTGTATTACAAATGGTTCGTCTGGGTCGGGGTGTTTCAGAACCAGTTCCACAGCGAACAGGCATTTTAATTTTTCAAATGCGGCTTGGCACTCAAGGGACCAACCCAGGGGCTGCCTCGGCTTGGGTTTTGCCCCCCCTGTTTTAAGCAGGTTGGTGATTGGCAGGACTATCTGGGTGAATGTAGGAATTGGCAGTAAAAATTCACAAACCCGAGAAAACTTTGCAGCTGCCTCCTGGTTCGGGGAGCCTCCCACTCCAGTATTTCCTTCACCTTGCCAGGGTCCATCTCCACCCCTTCTTTTGAGATTTGGTACCCCAGGTAGTCCAGGCTGGTCTTGTGGAAATCACATTTGGATAATTTCATGTAGAGCTAGGCCTTTTGCAGTTTTTTTAGCACCACTCTGACCAGTCTCACATGCTCCTCTGGGGTCTTGGTGTAGATCAGGGGTGTCAAACTGCCTGCCCATGGGCCGGATGCATCATAGCGAAACCATGCCCACCCCATTGCCGGCAATGGCAAAAAAGTCGTGATACGTTGCAACACGTCACGTGACATTGCGAGTTTGACACCCCTGGTGTAGATTAATATATCGTCCAGGTACACCAAGACCCCCTTGTACAGGTGCTCATGCAGAACTTTATTAACTGTAGGAACACGGCCGGCGCCCCCTGCAGGCCAAATGGCATCACCCTGAACTGGTAGCAGCCCAAGGGGCAGTTAAACGCTGTCTTCCACTCGTCCTCTTCTTTGATCCTCACTCTGTAGTACGCCTCCCTGAGGTCCAACTTGGTAAATATCCTCCCCTTTACTAGGTACCCCAGCATGTTTCTCATTAGCAGGAGGGGATACATGTTCTCTATGCTGATGCAGTTCAGATCTCTATAATCTACACACAATCTAAGGGACCCATCTTCTCTTTAAATAGCACTGGGGCCACCATCTTCAACTTCACCAGTTGGATAAAGCCCCTGGCTAGGTTCTTGTCTATAAATGCCCAGAGTTCCCCCATCTCTTTGGGTGTCATTGAGTACATCTTCAGTTTTGGCAATTTGGCCCCTGGCATGATCTCAATCACACAGTCCATGGGGCGGTGAGGGGGGAGCATGTCTGATTCCTGTTTGCTAAAAACATCAGCTAGGTTGTGGTATTCCTCTGGGATCAATGGTTCTGAGTCATTGCCTTTTAGTGTATTTGTGGTTTCCACTTTCACTTTCCTGGTCGCTGGCGCCTGGCTGGTTATTAGCGCCTCAACTAATAACTGCTGGTTCACTGCTTTCCTTTGCACCTACCATTGGGTTTTGTCCCAGTCTATGGACAGGCTCCACTTTTTCCACCACGCTAACCCTAACACCATGGGTTCAGTCATTCCTGGGACCATGATAAACTGGACAGTCCCTAAGTGGGTGCCATCTTTGATTCTTATGGGCTCAGTGAGGCAAGTTGCTGGCACCCCGCCCATTATTGAGCCGTCTAGCTGGGAAACAGTCACAGGTTGCTTCAGTTTTCTTAGTCTCATTCCCAACCTCTCTACTACCTGGGGGCTGACCAGGCATCTGGTGCACCCCAAGTCTAATAGGGCCATGAGAATTCCCCTTACTGCTGAGGAGGGCACTAGGATCTCTACCCTGGCTGTCGTAGGAGTGATGGTGCCACTTACCATCGGGTTGTCTTCTCCTTTGCTGTCGCTCTCATAGAAGATGGGGTCGTTTTGGCAGGGGTTGGAGTTCCCTCTTCCTCACTGGACTGAGGGGAGAACTCCATGACCTGTTGTCCCACCCATGTCTCTTCCTTTGGTCTCGTGGGGGCCTTCTTCTTCTTGGGTTGGCTCGGAGGTGGAGGAGCGGATGCCGGTCTTGGTGCAAGGCACTCTGCTGCCTGGTGCCCTTCTTCCCCACAGCAAAAACAGACTCCTGTGATCTGGTGGGGCCTGCTACCCCTGGCAGGGGGTGTGCCCCCTTTTCCCCCTCTCTGGGTTGGTCGCTTCTCAGGCATCCAGCGGGGTCAGCTCTCCTGCACAGTGTGCTCGTGGTATTCCATCAAATCAATCTCCACCTCCATGGCCACCCGGTACCCCACTTGCAGGTTATGCAACACCCCTCAGGGTGTTGTGGTACAGCTCCTTGCTTAGCCCCTGTCGAAACTGGTAAACCAGCATGCAATTCAGGCCAATTTCTCAGGTGGCTAGTCAGGCTGCGAAAATCTTGAATGTACTTCATCACTGGCTGCTTGCCTTGCTTCAGTTTGCAGATGCAGGTCTCTGCGCATTGAGCAGCCATGGAGTCTTTGAACCATTCCCACAGGGTCTGCATAAACACATCCAGGTTGGTCAGTTACGGAGCCCCTGTATCGAGGAGGGATACCAACCATCCCGAGGTTCTTCCTTCTAGGTTGGCAGTGATGGTGTGGACCCGGGCCACATTGGGTGTATTCCACCATAGCGCTCCATGTGGTGCCACACTTGGGCCAGGAAGTGAGCTAGGTTGTCCAGGTGCCCATCGAAATGCACCACCAGGGCAGGTGGTGGTCACTCCTCTCGCACTAGGACGTATCCCAGTGGCACCCCAGCCACGGCTGCTGCTGGAGCCACTGGGACCGCCTGCTGCCACACTGATGGAGGGGTGGTGGTCCCTGCAGGGGTCGCCCTTGGCCCAGTGCCCCAGTCGTGATCGCTGGCTGCAGGAGAGGGGGAGGTGGGGTGGCCGATGCTGTGAGTGACTTCACTCCGCTCATCCCAATTGCCACCACCGCAGTCCCCGGTGAGGTGGCCACTCGAACCTCCAAGCCACCAAACTTCTCCCTCAGCTGCTCCATCCATGAGCTATGGGCTGCAACCAGGAGCTTCCACTCGGGCTCGTCCTACTCGACTGGCCACATCTTCCACTTGCTCCCTCGGACCACGTTGATTCTCACAGGCACCATGGGGTCCTCCGCATCTGCCGCTTTGCCCACGTTTGTCACCCATCAAGTCTTTGGCCCCTGGTATGGGGCATCTCTCACTCTTTTTTTTTAACTTTTTATTAATTTTCCAATGTTACAATTATATCTTTGAAAAGCAACGTGGTGTCTGAGTCACAATAGTTCCATTACATACAGGTATTATTAATACAAATCTCCAACTTTTACAGCCAATATTTCCTCTTTTTTTCCCTTAATACATACTGTCTCTTGTTTAAATTAGTATACTTCTTATTCTATCCATCAACTACTTAATAGCTTTCTTACATTTAACAATAATTTTATATGTGTTGTTTATTTTAACATTCCATCTTTTGGACCATCAATAACCTTACGAATTTTCCCAGCTTTAATTTTGCATTGATATTTAAATTAAACTTTTAATATTTATCGTTTCCAAATTTTTAAATGACCCCAATTCCCTTTGTCACAATTCCCCCCAACATCTAGTATTCCGAATATATATCTTATCTATCTCACTTCTATATCAACAAATTAGTAATACAATATAACATTCTTATTTTCATTATAATTTCCAAATATTATAAATTCAATAACCAAAATTTCTCCCATTTCAGCATTCTTCCTTATATCCACTTTCTCATATTTAAGCTTATAATTTTTATTCTTATCACTACATCAAAACATATTAATTACATTACATCACTCTTAACATATATATGTCTTAATCATCTTTATCTAACCTTTATAAACAACTCAATATTTCAATTTAACTGTTGATATTTATGCATCTAGGTTTTAATTAGCCAACAGTTTTCTTTATCTTCACATCATAACAATATCTCGTATTCAAAATACGGGTCTTGTCTACTTAAGTATATTCTATTTTAAACCCCCTAAATATGCCCACACTCCATTCTTCTTCAATCTTATTCTAGCTTTTTCTCTTTGCCAAATCATCTTCCATGTTCTTGCTTCAGGATCCTCAAAGATTTCTTGTATTATTATATATATTATGTCATATTGAGATGACCATCCAGTCGCCATTTTTGGAAGGCTGAGGGGTCTGGCAGGACTACCAGATCGTCTCTTTATTTTCTCCTCTTGACGTAGTTGTCCTGAATTGTTTATTTTTTCTTCCATCTGTTCCTCTTCTTGATCTTCAAATTCCTTCTGATTTATATAGCAGGTTTTTTCCTCCATCCATGTTGTCAGATTTTTTTCTGAATTTTCTATTGTCTGTATTTGCTGGACAGTTAGGTCTTCTGTCATAGTATTTAATTGTTCGATTTTTCCTATTGTATTCTGTATAGATAGGTTTTTAGTTATAGTCAAAGTTTGAGTTTGCATATCTAAGACGCTTTCTGTTTTTTTCCTGAAAGCTCTTATTTCATCGCCAGCTTTAAGAAGACTTTGGTAAGTTTGGTAAGTTATTTTCAACATATCAAAAATTTGTTTTTGCATTTCTTCCATAGGAAAGCTCTGTTCCTGGACTTCCATAGTGATGAGTTGAATTGAAAACTTTCACAGCTTTCCCCCCCCCCCAGTAAATAAGAAACAGAGCTAAAACTCTCACAGCTGGTGTTCAAGGTTACCAGATAAATTTTATCTTGTTTTCTAAGCTGTCAGCCAGGTCTCTTTTCTTTAAGAATAATAAATTGCAATTTCAGGTTTAGCCACAAGATGTCACCCCACTGTTTAAGGAATTCCTTTAAATCTCAAAGTTATTGTAATCCTTTTTGGGGGGGGATTCTTCTATTTTAAGAGGAAAAACCCAGACTTTCAAATAAAAATTAAAAGTAAAAAGTAGATAATCAAAAATGTTTTAATCCACATCTTTAGGAAATAAAGTTCCAATTGGGATCCATTTATTTTTTCAACGTTTTCAAATAAGCTCCCCTGTGTATTCAATTGCCACTGTTTCTGGAGGGAGGGCTAAAATCCCCCTTCCCTCTCCACAGGGGGGAAAGTACTTTAGCAGCTTATGCAGGTAATTAAGTAATTAGGATGTAAGAGAGGTAGTTCTCACCCAGTCCTTCCCACGCTGCTTTGAAGTTGCTAGATGGTAAGTGTGACTTTGGCTGTTAGCAGCCTAGGGATGAGCCATATTTCTATGGCCGGTCCTTTCGTCCGCCTGTTCTAACGGGAGAGTTGCTACTCTCCCGCCATCCAGCGAAAGCCCCTCCTTGCTGGTCGTCTCTTTGGGGTGACTGTCGGCCCTTTTCAGGGCCCCCCAGCGATGTCAAGGTTCTGACTAATGAAACACTTCAAAGAACTTTCAGGCATTGTTTAACCTAAAAAGCCTTTATTAGCTGTGTAACAGAGTGTCAGCACGGCATGGAGGATGCCAAGATCTGAATTTCCCTTCCTTTGCACATAACATTCCAGGCATTTCCCCTCCCTTATTTTGGGGTCATGATTCACATCTTCCAATTAACCTGGAGGGCAAAGATTCACTTCCGTTCCCTTCCGTGCGCTTTTTCCTCCTCTCCCGTTTCATCTGAATTAACTCTAAAAATACCAGACAGTTCTGCATATTTTGTCAAAGCAAGAATATTCATTAGCAGCGTTGACATCCGGCCCCCCTTACAAAAAGGATAGGTCCTGTATGTGAACAAGAGCATATGTCAGGGATTATTTCTTGGTTTGTTGGGGTTTTTTTTCATGAAACTTTTTGATGAGTCGGTCAGCCTTCACATCGCTAGATTTCACCCAAGTAGCTTCGGACAGCGGGTACCCCTTCCATTGTACTAGGTACTGCAATTTCCCTTTAAAAATTCTAGAGTCAAGAATACGTTTCACTTCATAGTGAGTCTGACACGCTACTACGAGGGGTCCGGGTGCTTTCTTAGGGAGAGGCCTTAAGGTGGAGCCCCCACAAGGTTTTAACAAGCTGCAATGGAAGACAGGGTGAATCCTTCCTAAAAGCCTAGGGAGATTCAATTCTACTGTGACGGGGTTGATGATCCTTACGATAGGGAAAGGCCCCAAGAATTTTGTTCCCAATTTCTTGCTGGGCAATTTGAGGTGTAAATATTTAATTGACAGATAAACCTTTTCCCCAACTTGGAATGTTATTTGGGGAGCCCTCCTTTTATCAGCCTGCCTTTTATAGGTTTCAAAAGTCTTTTTTAAAGCAGTTTTTGTGTTTCTCCAAACTTCTTCCCACCCCCTCACCCATTGGTCAAGTGTCTGGGAAGCGGAAGGCACCTGAGGGTATTCAGGTATTGGGCTGAACTCTTTTCCTGTGGCTACTCTGAAAGGCATGTAGCCGGTGCTGCTGTGCACAGAATTATTGTATGCCACCTCCGCAAAAGGGAGGAGGTCAGTCCAGTTTGTCTGTTGGTAGGAAACGTAGCATCTAAGATATTGCTCCACCATTTTGTTAGCAGATTGTGCAGCCCCATTAGTGGCCGGATGAAAAGCAGATGATAAACCTTGAGATGATCCAATTAATTTAAGAAAACTCCTCCAAAACTTCGCTGTGAACTGCACCCCCCTGTCCAAAATTATTCGCTTAGGGGCGCCATGCAGCTGGTAGATATGTTTCAGGAACAGTTTGGTCAGCCATTGGGCAGATGGGAGTCCTTTGCAGGCAATAAAATGAGCCTGTTTCGAGAACAGGTCTATCACAGTCCAGATGACAGTATTTCCTCTACTTTCAGGTAGGTCTACTATAAAGTCCATAGCTATTTCTTCCCATGGTTGAGAAGGGTCTTCCACCGGTTGCAGTAACCCAGGGGTTTTCCCTGGGATTCTTTTTATTGTGGCACATACAGTACAGCTTTTTACATAGTTTTCCACATCCCTTTTCAGCCCCGGCCACCAAAATTGCCGGCGGGTGAGGTGTAGGGTTTTTAAATATCCAAAGTGTCCAGCCTGTTTTACATCATGGCTGTGTTTGAGAGCATAAAGATGGAGGGCTTCGGGCAAATATAGTTTCCCCCCTTTGTAAGCCAAGCCATCCCTGCACGTTAGGGAGGTTTGATTATCTTTGAACCATTGATCGGTGAGGAGCTCTCGTTTTATTTTCTTTACCCCAGGGTCATCAGGATTGGGGACACTGCGAGGCGTAAGTTGAGCGGCAGTTTGTGGATTGGGGATAATTGCCTCGTTAACCTCCTCCCGTTCACTTTTGTATTGGGGTAACCGGGATAGCGCATCAGCTAGGAAGTTTTTTCCTCCTGGTATGTACTTTAGAGTGAAGTTGAAGCGATTAAACTACTGTGCCCACCGCACTTGCTTTGGGGACAATTTGCGGGGAGTTTTCACTGTGTCTAGATTTTTGTGATCTGTCCATACTTCAAATGGCACCTTGCTCCCTTCTAGATAGTGTTGCCAGTTTAATAGCGCCCACCTAATCGCAAAGGCCTCTTTCTCCCAGACTGCCCATCTCCGCTCGCTTTCAGTAAATTTCTTTGAGGTGTAGGCGCAGGGTTGCAGGACCCCACTTTTGTTCTTTTGCAGTAATACAGCTCCAACTGCCACATCGCTGGCATCGGCTTGAATCACAAAGGGCTCCCCTGGGCAGGGGTGCTTTAGGACCGGTTCAGCAACAAATAGTCTCTTTAAATTCTCAAAAGCTGTTTGACAGCCCATCGTCCATGCTAGTGGTTGGCCTGGTCGTGGCTTCCCTCCTCCTTTGCCTGTTTTGAGTAGTTCTGTAAGGGGTAGGACAATCTCGGCAAAAGAGGGGATGAACTGATGATAAAAGTTGGAAAAACCCAGAAAGCTCTGGAGCTGTTTGCGAGTTTCTGGGGGCTGCCATTCGATTATAGCTTTCACCTTGGCTGGATCCATTTCAATACCCTCATTGGAAATTCTGTAGCCAAGATAATCAAATCGGGTCTGGTGAAATTCACATTTCGACAATTTGGCATAAAGCTTGGCATTCAATAGTTTCCTTAACACTTCTCTCGCTAGCTTTATGTCAGGGCTTTTCAACCGGTGGTACAGTACCACTTGTGGTACATTAATGAGTGGCAGGTGGTACGCAGCCCTGCCTAGCCAAGTGTAGTGGGGGAGGACAAGAGCCAGCACAGGCAAGGACTTGCAGTGAGAGAGTCCTCTGGAGCTGCAAAGGCCCCAGGCTCACTTCTGGCTCACCCTCCCCCATGAGAAAGGAGGGGGGGTGGAGACAGGACAGCCTATAAAAGGAGGCAGTTTGGGCAGGAGAGGGAGAGAGAAAAAAGCAGCAGCCTTGGGAGGAGGCAGAGTCAGTTGCACTGAAGGGGAAGAAGGAGGGTGGGGGGAGAGGAGATCAAGCAGGCTGGCCATAAGCCGATCTACAACTGCTGTGGCAGCCACTTGTGCTGGTAGCAGCAAACAGGCAAGAAATGCAGCGAGGGAGGGGTCACCCTCCAAGAGGAATGAAAAAAGGCAGCAATGGCTGGAGGTGAGGCACGGAGGAGGGAAGGAAATGGAGAGTGGAAGGATTCTTATGTGCTTTTGTGACTTTGAAGTTCTGGGATTTGTGCAATGAGGGCTTTGTGTTCTTAAGGAGTGTTTGGCAATTTCTATTTGGCTGATGGCTGGTGTTAGCTTCTATTGCTCTGCTGTTGTTAGCTGTAAGTTTTGCTGCAAGGGATTTTGAAGTATTTTTCTCCTGAATGGATTTTGCCTGTAGCATTCCTTTACTTAGGAATGGAGCCATTTGGGGAGGTTGCCTTAGCCGGCAACCAGTACTTACATTTTTTTTCTTCCTTAAGTGCCGGCTGCACTCCTTACTTTCCTTTCTAGCCAGTAGCTAATTCTTAAAGGGGAATGTGCCTTTTAAGCTAGTTCACTCAGCAGCTTGTCTTTTCTGTCTCTGGAGGCCTTTCCTTGTTTGATCAATATATGGAAGAGGGAAAATATGGGGGGAGGGTTTTCAAATTCTTCCTTCAGAAGGAGATGGGAATGAGAAAAAGGGAGGCAGGGAAGGGAGGGAGGAAAGGAAGTCCCGCCTTAGCACTTGGCCACCAGCAGCTCTGCCATTGACTTTGCTTGTCAAAAGTTTGCAGAAGGGGATCATATAACCCTGGAACACTGTGACCATTATAAATATTTATCCGTTGCCAAGCATCCAAATATAAATCACATGACCCTGGGCATGCTGCAATGGTCATAAGTGTGAGAAATGGTCATAAGTCATTTCAGTGCAATTGCAACTTTGAACAGTTTTTTTTTTGGGTCATCAAGTTTTTGACACCTTGCTAGGTGGTACTCGAATATTGCCATATCCTAAAAGTGGTACAATCGGTTAAAAGGTTGAAAAGCCCTGCTTTATGTGATCAGTCATATTCGTGCTGTAAATCAGGATATCATCAAGATACACCAAAAACCCCTTGTACAAGTGATCATGTAGGACTTCATTAATCAACTGCATAAATACAGCTGGGGCCCCCTGTTGTGGCTCCGTCTTGTGAGACACACTTATCGGAGGAAGACGGCTCCGAACATGAAGGAGAGGAGATGGCCAGGCCTCCCTCTCCAGGACCCTCCTCTTTGGCAAGGCCTCAGGTGTCTCCCGACGGAGAAGAGATTGACCAGGAGCCAGGTGGTTCTGAGATTGGCCAGGAGCCAGGTGTTTCTGAGATTGGCCAGGAGCCAGGTGTTTCAGATAGTGAGGAAGAGAAGTTGTGGCTGGATCCACGCCAGCGTAGGAGCGACAAGCGTGCGCAGCAGAAAAGAAGACGTGCCAGAGATTAAGCTGAGTCACTGGACCACACCCCACAGGCTATAAAAGGGAGGTGGTGGCCATTTGGACCTCTGTGACGGACAAAAGCTGAATCTCTGGCAAAGTAGTTTGCTGTGGTTTTAAACTGTGTGTATTGTTTTTTGTTTCTGTGTGCTTGGAGAAAAAGGTCTTGGCAGGCAGCTACGGAGCTGCTGCCAAGTTTCTTATCGGTGAAGTGGTGTCTGGAGAAGTCTTTAACCCTCGGCTGGCTGTTTGGGTGTGTGGGTCGGACGGGGACAGAACACCCCCTGTAGTCCAAATGGCATGACTTTGAACTGATAGCTCCCCATAGGACAGTTGAAGGCAGTTTTCCACTCATCTCCCTCTTTTATTCTCACCCGGTAATATGCCTCTCTCAGGTCTAATTTAGCCAGATGGGTTAATTAGTCCTTTAGGAGGGGGAGAGGGTATTTATTTTCCACACTCACAGCGTTGAGACCTTTATAGTTTATGCAGAGACGAAGAGACCCATCTTTTTTTTCTTTGAACAACACAGGGGCTCCCACAGTGGATTTGGCCCGTTCAATGAACCCCCTCGCTAGGTTTTTTTTCACGTATCGCTGCATCTCCTCCATTTCGAGGGGGGACATAGCGTACATTCTCGGGGGTGGGAGTTTGGCTCCTGGCACCAGTTCGATAAAGCAGTCATTGGGTCTGTGAGGAGGTAGGGCATTGCATTCTTTTTCACTAAATGCCTCCGCTAGGTCCCGGTATTCGTTGGGAATGAGTGGTTCGCCTGGCGGTGGTGAGACAGCCATGTGCGCTCGCTCATTGGGTGGCCTAAGGTGTCCCGCAATGTCGGTTGAATCAGCGGGAGGTTTAGGCCCAATAGGTAGTCTCACAGTTCTCATTACTTTCTCCCACCAGATAAACGGCTTCCATTTGTCCAACCAGGCTAGCCCTAGGATCACAGTCTCAGTCATTTTTGGAGCCACTAGGAAACGAATAAACTCCCAGTGCTCACCTATTTCTAGGCACAGGGGCTCAGTTAATTCCGTGACAAGAGTCCCTCCCATCAGGGAGCCATCGGCTTGCTCAAACCTCACAGGTTTGGAGAGCTGTTTTGCCCGTATGCCCATTTTCATGGCAAACAGCAGACTAATAATGCAGCGGGTGCATCCAGAATCAATTAGCACTTTAAGTCCATTTGTGCCCCAGACCTAGGAATTATAAGTTTGGCCGCCAGTGAAAAAGGCAGGATTTGTCAACTCACCATCGGGTCATTCTCTCCTTCATCGTCGCTGTCAAAGGAGGGTAGAACAGGGGCGGGTCCCCCCGGAGTCCCGGCGTCCTCCTGTGTGGGGGGTGTAATCTAGGCAACAGGTTCTTGCGTGACCCGGTTGGATTTTTCTCTCGTTAGCCGCTGGGCAGGTGTCCGTCTTGTTGCTGGTTCCGGTCTGCTCTGCAGTCGGGGATAGGAGACTGGACAGTTTGCTGCTCGATGTCCCTCTTGTCCGCACCGAAAACACTTAATTGACAGGCCTGCAGGTGGCCTGGGTCTCTCAGCCATTGCAGTAGTTGGAGGTTTTCGTGGGGGTGATTGCTGTCCGGGTTGCTCTGGCGGCTGCTCGGATTCAGGTGGGGGAGGCTTCTTATAGCGGGCGAGTTGAACGTCTAGTTTCACTGCATGCCCTGGTACCATCGGACCTGGCTATCTCCGAGACCGCCTTCTGCCACAGATCACCTCTCACCGACCGATACGCTCCCACAGAGAGGGTCTCCTCAGGGTGCCGTCAACCAGACAGTGCCGGTTGGCGACCCCCAGGGGGAGAGCCTTCTCTGTTGGAGCTCCCACCCTCTGGAACGAGCTGCCCCCAGAGATCCGGGTGATTCCGGATNTGGCCTAGGGATATTTTATTATTGGATTTTTAATCAACTTTTAAAAATAAGAATGGCCTATTTAAATATATTTTTTAATTTGTTTTAATTTTGTATATTGTATCAATTGTTCTGTTTTTAATTGGCTGTAAGCCGCCCTGAGTCCACCAGGAGAAGGGCGGGATATAAATGCAATAAACTTAAACTTAAACTTAAACTACCTGTCGTGATTCCGTGCCAGCCTGTGTTCCCAACAGCTGAGTCTGAGGAATCTGAGGAGGAGGTGGAGGAGGCATTTGAAGGGCCATCAGGGTCAGAGGGAGGCTCTGATGAATTACAAGACTCACGGTTTGATGAAGAGCCTGGGCCCTCCAGTCGTGTTCCTGATGAAGCTCAGCTGTGTGGGGAGAATGAGTCAGACTTGGAGGACTCACACCTGATGGACATGATGATTGATGCTCGTACACGCCAGCAATTAGCAAGAGCAGATCAGCAGCAGTCAATACGACAACTCCAGGGGAGGAGAAGGCACTGAGAGGCAACGCCTTGGGACTGCTGTATAAAAAGGGAAGGTGTGGGCGGTGCTGGTTGCTGAAGGCAACCGTTGCAAAGTACTTCATGGGATAATGTTCTGTTAGTATTGCCGGTGACTACTTTTCTGTTTGCATCGTGTTTCATGTGGACAATTTCCTCCATTTGGATTGTGTTTTGCTGCTTTTGTTTCTGGACTATTTGGCAGGTTGGTTACCCATATTAAAAGGGGTTTGTTTTGTTTTGAGTCTCCAGCCTATTTTCTCAACAGGGGTTTGGTCCTTGTGCCTTTAACAAGGACGGCTATAGGCTGGGATAGAACAGTACCATTCTTGCAGCTGATCAGGTACTGCTCGAAAGATGCAGGCCTGAGAGAGGTGATCGTCTAATCCAACGGTTCTCAACCTGTGGGTCGCGACCCTTTTGGGGGTCGAACGACGCTTTCACAGGGGTCGCCTAAGACCATCGGAAAAGGGGCGTTGTCTTACCTGAACACCTTTTCTCAGCAGGATGGTGTAGAGTCCACAGATTGGGTTAATTCAGCCTTCCTGCTCAGACTAAGACAAAAAAAACTTTGCCACGCCTCTGGGTGTGTCTTCCCAGTTTTTAGGACTTGTCGAGGCAAAGAATCCAGACGCAAGGCTCCAAATAATTTTTTTTTTTAAAAAAACTCATGCCTAGACTAAAGAGAAACAGGGGGGGATGTGGACTCTACACCATCCTGCTGAGAAAAGGCGTTCAGGTAAGACAACGCCCCTTTCTCCAGCAGGATGGGTGTAGAGTCCACAGATTGGGACATACCAAAGCCGCCCATGTCCCTGAAGGGAGGGAAGTCTAGGCTTCTGTCTCTTGAGAAGCAACAACTTGCTGCAGAACCCGTCTCCCAAAAGCTGCATCTGCAGCAGCAAACCTATCAATCCTATAATGTTTAATGAAGGAAGAGGGGGACGACCAAGTCGCCGCCCTGCAAATCTCTTCAAGCGAGGCCTGGGTAGACCAGGCTGCAGAGACCGCAGCGCTGCGCGTAGAGTGGGCCATGATCTGAGAAGGGACTGGAAGGGACTGCAAAACATACGCCCTCGTGATACAGGCCCAAATCCACCGTCCGATGGTGGAAGAAGAAACCTTCCTCCCCATCGTAGAAGGATGGAAAGAGATGAATAAGGCCTCCGATTTCCGGAAGGCCGAGGTCCGCTTAAGATAGTGACGCAGAGCCCTGCGCACGTCCAAGGTGTGCCACCCTCTCTCCAGACGATGGGAAGGGTTTGGACAGAAGTTGGGGAGTACCAGGTCCTGAGATCGATGAAACCCTGTATTAACCTTAGGAATAAATGCAGGATCCAACCTGAGGACCACCCTGTCCTTGTGGAATATGCAGAGATCCTTCCTAACAGATAGAGCGGCTAGCTCTGAAATCCTCCTGGCCGACATAATGGCCACTAAAAAGGCGACCTTCAAGGTGAGGAAGTGTAGGGAACACGAACCGAGCAGTTCAAATGGAGGAGAAGTTAACGCTTGTAGTACCTTGGGCAAATCCCAGGACAGGTAACGATGGATCGTAGGAGGGCCTGTGTTAACAGCGCCCTTAAGGAAAGCACCAACCACTGGGTGGTGAGACAGGGAATCATGGTTCTCGCAAGTGAGAACCGTCGATAACGCCGCTACCTGCCTGCGTATGGTGCCAACTGACAGGCCCCTATTTAGCCCCTCAAGCAAATACTCTAATATATCTGGGATAGTGACAGATAGCGGCGAGCGATGCTGTTGCCTGCACCAGGAGCAGAAATTTCTCCAAGTGGCATCGTAGATCCTGTTGGTTGATGGGCGCCTCGAGGCCTGGATAACTGAGATTACCCCAGGGGAATATGCTAGCCTAGTTAGACCTTCCCGCTCAAGTGCCAAGCGGCTAGTTGGAGCCACTGCGGATCCGGATGTTGGAGGTTCCCCTGACAGAGAGCTACTCGGTCCGGAGGGATTCTCCACGGTGGTGAGAGCGACAGGTCCACCAGATCTGCAAACCACGGCCGACGCGGCCAAAATGGAGCAATTAAGATTAGCTCCGCTCGCTCTTGTAAGAGCTTGTGAATAATCGCTTGGAGCAGTGGGAGAGGAGGAAAGGCATAGAGCACGCCCTTGGGCCATACGCTCCGGAGGGCGTCCGTCCCTTCCGCTCGCTCTGACTGGAATCTGGAAAAAAACCTGGGGATCTGTGCATTGGCCGGGGAGGCAAAGAGATCTAGGACTGGTTGGCCGAACCTGTGGGCTGCCTCCCTGAATAAGAGTGGATCCAGTTTCCACTCTGAATGATCTACGGTGGCCCTGCTCAGGGAGTCCGCCTGCCGATTGTCCTCCCCCGAAATGTGTTCCGCTCTTATGGATTTCAGAGTGGACTCCGCCCAACGTCCCAACGCCATGGCTTCCTGCATGAGGGACCAAGAGTGGGTCCCTCCCTGCTTGTTTATGTGAGCCTTGGCCGTAATGTTGTCCGTCAGGATCAGCACATGCTTCCCCGTCACGAGGGGTGAGAACTCCCGGAGGGCCAGGTGAATGGCCCTGAGCTCCAGCCAATTGATGTTGTGGGCCAGGTCTGACCTGGACCACCGACCCTGTGCCAAGTGATTGTGAAGATGTGCCCCCCAAGCGAACAGACTGGCGTCTGTGGTCAGGGTGATCCTGATCGGTTCCTTGAAAAGAGTGCCCTTGGATAGGGCGGATGAAGTCCACCAAAGTGAAGCCAGTGTGAGGTGTGGAACCCTGACCTTCGTTTTGGAGGCACTGATGTTGCGTCTCTGAAAGGGGAGGAGGAACCATTGGAGGCTCCTGGAGTGGAGCCTGGCCCACGGAACGATGCCCAGGCAAGAGACCATCTTCCCCAGGAGTTGGGAAAGTCGCACCAGAGACACCCATTTTTCCCTGCGGACCTGCCGGGCCAGCATCCAAATGCTGACCTGGCGCTCTGAGGAGAGATAGACTTTGCAGAGATTTGAGTCTATCAGCGCTCCTAGATGGATAAGCCGTCTTGTGGGAGTTGTGTGACTCTTCTTGAAATTTACGGAAAAACCGTGGTCCTGAAGAGTCCGGATTGTGATTTCCAGGTCTGACTGGGCTGAGTGAAAGGATCTGGACTGCACGAGTATGTCGTCCAGATAACACTGTACGCGCACGGGCCTCATCCTTAGATGAGCCGCCAGCACGGCCAAGATCTTTGTGAAGACCCTGGGAGCCGACGAGAGGCCGAAGGGGAGGGCCCGATACTGGTAATGCCGGTGTGTGTAGGCGAACCGCAGAAACCTGCGGTGTTCCTGGAGGATCGGAATGTGAAGGTAGGCCTCCGTCAGGTCGCTGGAGGAGAGGAAGTCCCCTTTCCTGATGCTTGCCAGGATGGACTTCAGGGTCTGCATTTTGAACTTCCTGTAAGTTAGGAAGTGATTTAGACCCTTCAGATCCAGTATCGCCCTCCATCCCCCTGAGGCCTTGGGGACCACAAACAGGATGGAATAAAACCCGGTTCCTATCTGGTCTGGAGGAACCCTTTCTATGGCCCTGATGTCTGATAAGTGGGCGATTGCTGTCGACACTAGACGAGCCTTTGAGGAATTGTTTGAAACCGGACACTGTATGAAACGATCTGGGGGTAAAGATTGAAACTCTAGTGAGAGACCGTGTCTTATGGTCTCCCTGACCCAGGCGTCCGTGGTTGTGCCCTCCCAGATGTCGTAAAACAGAGCCAGATGACCCCCAATGGGGCAACCCCCCTTGGTGTCACTTGGACCGCCTGAATGGCCAGCCGCCTGAGCCCCTGAAGGGATGCTTGTTCTGGTACTGGCCCCTGGCTCCACCACCCTGGCGGTCCTGTTGGCGATCCTGCCTAGAAAGATAGGATCGTGAGCCTCTGGGCCAATCCCAGGACTGCCCTGCCCGAAAGGGCTGCCTCCACTCCCAAGAGTCACCGGAGTGAAAAGATGACCTACGGTAACCTAGTTGGGGTCGCCTATCCAACTTCTTGGATGGGTGAGCCAAGATTTTGCGCTTGTCCTTGCCCTCAATGACATGAGGGTCAAGCACAGCGCCGAATAAGTGCGTTCCACTATACCTGGAAGTTGACAGGCGCCACTTTGCCTTTAGGTCCGTGCGCCACTGTTTCAACCAGAGAAGCCTGCGTGACGCCACTGTGGCAGCAACTGACCGGGCCGAGCATCTGGCCAAATGCAGAGAAACATCCGCAATGTACTCTGAAGCTGCTATAATCTTGCCTAGAGTTTGGTGTGCTCTGACCTGATCTGGTGGAATGAGAGCCTGAAGATCCTGCAGCCACATGATCGCTGAACAAGCGAAGGAGGATGAGGTGGCCGCCCTTATTGCCCAAGCCGAAGATTGGTGAGCCCTGCGGCACGAGAACTCAAACCTTTTATCCTCTGCCTTTAAAAACTCAGCCATGTCCCCGGGAACAGCGGTGTTGGAGAACAAAGAAGCCAAAGGGGCATCCACAGTTGGGACTTCTAAAAGAGATGCAAAGGAAGAGGAAATGTTATAGAGCTTTTTATCCAGACTACTTGGAGAAGGAGTGGAAGCTAGGGACGACCACTGCTTTTCCACTGTGGTCCTGAAAACCGATGGAAATGGGATCTGATGTTCCTCCCTGACCTTTTCTGCAAACAGAGGGTTGGTCTCTTGGTTCGAGGAGGTAGATGGTGTCTCCTCGTGAGCTGAGGTGAGTTTAACCGTGGCTATGGCCTTTAAGAGGGACCGAAATATGGAAGGGTCGAATAGACCTGAGGATGTCACCTGCTCAGGAGCTGGTTCCTCATCCTCTGACAAAATGTCCGCTGCCTCTAGGTCGGTTGATCCCCCCTCCCCTACTTGTGATGAAGTCTCTGAGACATCAGAGCAAGGCCCCATATCCTGCCCCTCCTGGGGCGGTGGAGCGGGTGTGGTAGGGGAGGAATGTGAATGTTCCTGGTCCCGGCCGGCAGATGCCATAAACTGTTTGAATGCATGATGCATAAAGGCTTGGAATTGACTCTGGGACCACATTTCCTCTTGATCTCTGGAGCTGGCCCCAACCCCAGTTGGGACACGTCTGCTCACTGGTGTTTGGTGGGATGAAGAAGAGGAGGAGGAGGAATGATGAGGACCAACCTGCTCAGTTTCCCCCTGAGGAGACAAAGATCGTGGAGCATCCTGTGATGATGCAAATTGAGGCTCTAGCGAAGGGGCGTCCAATGGGGCGGGGGAAACCAATTCAGCCCCAGTGGACCTCAGCCTCTGTGCCTTGGAGAATTCTCTTTCCAGTGCTAGGTGTCTCCTCGAGGCCTCTCGCTCGGCTGTTTTAGACACTTCCTTTGTAATTAAATGTTTGGTTTTAGCTTTTTTCTTTTCCCCCCCCACTGCTACTTCCTCTGATCTGCGTTTTGATTGCGCAAAGGGGACACTGGTCTGAGTTGCCTGGGGCGAGGAACTGTCTGCCATTGTGCTCTGGGTACTCCTAGGCAGTCGTACCCAGAGGTGGGGGAAAATTAACACGCAGATCACGCAGTCAGAGATGGAAAACCGATCCTCACTCTGAACAGCTAACAATGGCAAGAGCAGTCAGACAGCGTTCTAATACTGCCTGTACAGGCCTTGTGACTAAAGGTCACTGACTAATTGAAAAATGTGGTCAAACAGGAATCTCTTCACTCCTCTCTCTTAGATATGAAATCAGAATGTACACCTTGAGCGGCTCAATGCAGTCAAGTCCCAATCAGGAAAGTAGAAAAGAAGTTCACAGCACCTGCGGTGACTGTGAGACAAATACTTTCCCCCCCCCCGAACAGGCCTGCTCACAGACCAAGGCACTCAGGCAATACAATGATACAGTAGAAAAACAATTTGGCCTTCAAAATGGCGTAGCCAGGAGGCCCTCATAAATAACCCCTTGCTTTAATAAGGATAAAGAAACAAGGATTTTATTATTATTATTATTATTATTATTATTATTATTATTATTATTATTATTATTATTATTATTATTATTATTTAAATAAGGCCGCAAAATGGCTTCCGTCACGTGACCTTATGTACAATCCCCTGCTATGGATAAGGGAGTAAGCAGTTAGACTCGGCCTTCAAAATGGCGTCAGCCACGTGGCCCAGCAAAAGAGCGCCCTCGCTAAGACCATGCGGTCAAAATGGCGGCCGTGAGATTCAGCGTCGCCAAATAGGATCGAGGGAAGCTTGAAGACCCTTGATAAGAGTTTTGGGGCAAGGATAAGAGAGGGAAAGAAAAGCCTTAATTCTCTCCCCCTTTTCCCCAGAACTTGTGTTTGGGATCACAGCAGCCACTGCGATCCAAAGGGAGGCTGGAGGCAAGGAACGTTCCAAAAAGCCTGCTGTTGAAGGCGTAGCCGGTTCAGCGATCCGGAGACCGGGGAAAACGCTCTCTCTCGCGAAGAAATGAGCTCCGGAGTCCTCCTGTTGATCCGATCTCCGCAGCCCAGCTGAGCTTCGGGATCGCGGAGGCTTGCCGTTCGACTCTCCCTCGAACGGAGCTTGCAGCCTCCCACTTTCAAGCCCCGAGGGGCAGCAGGGAGACAAGGCAGAGTCCTTGTCTCACCGAATAGGAAAATTTTTTTGGAGATAGCCAATTAGTTGAAAAAAAAAATTTGAGAAATTCCAATCTTAAGTATATCCAATTGAAGGAAAAATAATAAATTTAATTTGGCCTAGCTAAGGAGCCTTGCAAGAAACCGTCTGCTGAGCTCTAGACTAAGACAAAAAACTGGGAAGACACACCCAGAGAGAGGTGTGGCAAAGTTTTTTTTGTCTTAGTCTGAGCAGGAAGGCTGAATTAACCCAATCTGTGGACTCTACACCCATCCTGCTGGAGAAACACATATTTCCGATGGTCTTAGGAACCGAGACACCGCTCCTCTATCCGTCTCTAGGCGAGGGGAGCAGGAGGTGGAGGAAAGCCTAAGCAGGGAGGGATCTGGCCCGGCGAGGGCGGAGCCGCATTTGGGCGCTGCTTCTGGAGCTTGCAGATGCTGGCCCGGCTCTGGCATGCTTCGGGTTAGAGGTTGTCTGCTGTGTTGCCGCCGGGAGCCTCAGCTGGCTAAAGCGCCTTTCAGAGAAAGAGCGAGGCCCCGGTCCAACGTGGCCCTGCTTTCCCCTGCAGGGCGACCCAGCCAGCAGCATCCTACTTTTGTCGTTTCAGGGAGGAGGGAGAGGAAGAAGAAGAAGAAGGCATCCGCCCGGTGGGCTGCTACCTCTGCCTCCTCGTGACGGAGAAGTGCTTTGAGGCAAATGGCAGGTTATAAAACTGACACTCGGCTCAAAGCGGGGATGGGTGGGCCTACGAAGCCACTGCTCCTCCGTGGGCGGACGGATAGCTGGATGGCTAGGAAAGTTTCCTGACTCTTCTGTGTGGAGGAAGAAAACCAAGCTTCGAGATCTCGTGAGCAGGCGCGCAGACGCGACTGAGCTTGCAAGAAGCCCGGCAAGCTTTACATTGAGGCAGGCGGTTTATAAAAGGAAGAAGCAGTCTCCTCATGCTCTGGAGTGGGGGAGGGATGGTGGTATGTCCGTTCGCTTCCCAGAAAAAGCTGCTCGGGACATCTCCATTGCTAAAAGATAATGCCCTTGCTTTCCTATGATGTCGAAGGTGTCCTACTTTAGGAAAAAACAAAACACAATCCCCACGCAAAAACAGGCCACCCGTGATAATGCAAAACCTAATGAAGAGCGTAG
>NW_015389659.1:0-23931 GCF_001527695.2 Protobothrops mucrosquamatus
GGCTTAGGTGAAGAAGAGAAGGGGAAACAGGAAACGGAAGTAGAGTCAGGGCTGGTGAGGAGGAAAACTCAAGAATGGATGGTGCCTTGAACCCAGGGCCAGCGCTAGGCTGGAGCGGGCCCTTTAAGGCAGCCCTAAACTTGCCAAGTTGTATTGGTTAAGGCCAGTCCTGAGCTAAAAACTCTTTTTGAGCTTTCCTTCAGGTCTTCTGCCCAGCTCCCGGGCGCACCCTTGATTTCCTCGCTTTATCTAAAGGCCGGCAGATGTCCAAGTGGCTTCCTTCCCTCGGCCACGACCGGCTGCGGAGGACAAAGTCTTCAGCGGCCATCTATTTTCCGTCAGCTGCAGACATCCTATTTATTATCCCTGTTGTAGAGCAACATATGGTAAATCCTTATTACAAGAGATTCCTATAAACGGCGTGGAGGATTAATAATGCATTTATAACACAACTTTGCTTTGGTATGAAGTGATCTATAAACACATAATAAATGTTTTATTGTGTTTTTGCAGCCTGTTATAAATGATGAATGGGCCGGCTCTGGATGGCCCATCAAATATTCATGCCGCATTGTTTGCGCCGGGACTGTTTGGGAATCCATTAATAATCCGATGAATGGGGGTGCTTTACAAGGAAGGAAGGAAGGAAGGAAGGAAGGAAGGAAGGAAGGAAAGGAAAGGAAAGGAAAGGAAAGGAAAGGAAAGGAAAGGAAGAGGAAAGAAAAAAAATAAATTTGGGATGAGGGAGGGAAGGAAAAGAAATAGGGAGGGAAGGAAGGAAAGAAAAGGCAGGAAGGAAGGAAAAAGGGAAGGAAGTAAAAGAAGGAGAGAGGGAGGAAGGAAGGAAAGAAAAAGAAAGGAAAAAAAGAAATTTGGGATGGGGCTCAACAATCCTTCCTAATCCTCACCATAAAGTAAATAGGCTGCCCGGTGACCAGTAATTAGATGGGAGAGAACACGGTGAATTATTTGTAAGGGTGGTTATATATTAATGTATATTATCCATAGCATGCCCATAGAACTATCATGAATATATTATATGGCATGTATTATTAATCCTTTCCACCCAATTTATAGGCAGCAGCGCTTCCGAAGGGAGAGGGGAGAGACCCCTCCTGTCATTTCGCCTGTCACAGCCCAGGCAGAAGGCAGGCCGCTTTTTCAACGATCTTCTGGGCTTTTTCTGACATTTTCTCTGAATTGCAGAAATCTTTTTTTTTCTTTTTTTCTTTTTCTCGTTCCACTGCTGTGGCTTAAAAGTGGCTCTGAGCCGGGAGCAAAGAAACAGACCTGAGATGAAAACGAGGAGAAAAATCCTCTTTTGTTATTCTCCATAGTTTATTATTTATTTATTTATTAAATTTATACGCCACCTGTCAAGCAAGAGACTCCGGGTGGCTGATTTATAGGTTGGGCATATCCCTCTCCCTCCCTTCCTCTCTCTCCATAGTAAGACGTGGACTAAATAAAAATAAATAAATAAAATAAAATAAAATAAAATAACAAACAGCCAATTGCAAAGTTCAGTATATCCAGGCAGGGTAAAGGAACTAATATGCCCGATTTCTGCCATGAAGCTCACGGCAATTCATGACTCGTTTCAGTGGAAAAAAGGGGAAATTTTGCATCCCTGCAGAATGTAAGTGCAAATAATTCTCAACTTAATTCAGCAAACTGTTTGAAGTAACAACGGTACTGGGGGAAAAAAAGTGATTTACGACTTGGTCCTCGCATGTACGACCGTCGCATGCAAGGAACCACCAGCTTATGGCCATTTGGGGACGGGGCCAGCCCTGGGGGGGCCTTCCCCAATCTGGCCCTTCCACCTCTTTGGGCCCCGGGACCTTGCCAAGCTTTTTTTTTTTTTTTGCAAGTTCCTGGAGCTCTTTGGCTCCAGCCAACTGGCCCAAACTGGTTGCCCCGCTCTCTCCCCCCCGCCCTTGGGACCCCACCCGTAGCGACCCTTCCCACAAGCCCCCCCCCGGGCTCCCCCTCTGCCAGCCTGCGGGAGGGAGGCTCGCCTGGCCCTCCTCCAGCAGACGCGGGTCCGGGTCGTGCGAACGCCGCTCGCCTGCCTGCCTGGCTGCGCCCTTCCCCNCCCCCCTCACCCCCCCCGCCCTTCAGGATGTCCCCCATCCAAGCCTTACAGCTCTGGTGCAAGCAGCAGTGCGAAGGCTACAGGGACGTCTCCATCACCAACATGACCACCTCGTTCCGGGACGGCCTGGCCTTTTGCGCCATCCTGCACCGCCACAGGCCGGACCTCATGTGAGTCGTGCTGGGGGTCCCTTCCCTGGAAGGGGAACATGGGGGGGGGGGAAGCGTGGAAAGGGAGGGAGGACCTGCTCATTTTTCCCAGCGGAGGTTGAGGGGAGCTTCCAGCTTCCGAGGCAGTCTACCCCTGGAACCTCAAAAGCCGGAGGTCCTTGGTCTGTGGTGTTCTGTCTTGGCAGGGCCTCTGCCCAGGCTGTTTGGGCATCTCACAGAGGGCGCAGCCTCTGCCCCATCCTGTCCCCTTTGAAATTTGTCTGGTGCAAACTAAGTGGGGGAGCCCCCAGTTTGGGACAAACTTTTGCAGAAAGGGGTGTGTATGTGTTTGTGTGTTTGTTTGTGGTCTGATGCCACAAAGCTGCACCAAAGGAGCATCTTGGTGGGCAAGATGTATTTTGGAAGGACTTTGCATTGGATTTATGTATTTCTCCCATTTTATTGGTGTCCCACCTTCACTAATTTTGAAAAGGATGCATTGAGAAGGTCTGCCCGGACATGTTCCTCAAAGGATTAGCATTTCCAAAACATTTTTGGTGTCTAATTTCTAGCTTTTTCTACATTAAGCACCCCAATTCTGCTTTGTTTTTAAGATGATTTTCCTATGCGGGTTTTTTTTTTGTACACTGTACTTTGATTTTCTTTTTAATCTGTTGGATCGTCTTACGGATTTATCCTTGTGTTGGCTTTGTTTTGTTTTCTGAAACTGCCAAGGATGAAAGGAGATGCTCTAATCTTACAGGACGTACCAAAAGTCAGGTCCCATAAACAGTTTATTACAGTATATAAATTCGACTAAATATTCAAATGGGTTTCTACTTTCTGATAAAACCGCTCCTTATGCATTTGACCTCTGACCTTTGAACATTTCTATTTGCAGTGGCAGCATTTTCTCTGGGGAAACCATAATTAATTAATTAATTAATTAAGCGGACTGGGATTGGCTCATGGGACCTGACCTTACTTCTGACAACAAACAGGCTAATCAGATTATTGCTTGATATTAATATCATCCCTAAATCCATCCAGTCCGGAGTGAACTTTGAGTTTTCCCAGTTAAAACCTAAGTTCAAAATAATAACACTTATTGTCTGCAGATGGAACAGTACTTTTTTTTTCCTAAATAAAAACAACAACAACAACAGTTAAAGTTTAAGAGCTTGCAAGTATTTGTCACTTCATTACACATTCTAAGTTTGTCCCTTTCTCAATAAGAACCAGACAGAAAACTCATTTATTTCCTAATTTTCCCCACCAAATTTCACCAGTCTGATGTCATCCGAGTGTAACCACAGAGTCAAGAGTTTGTGAGCAACAGGCAAACTCCAGCTGTGGCTGGACACATATTTGTCATTTCCTTCCATGTGACTGACCCCAGTGAAGAAACGGCCCTGGGAACAAAGACACAAAGCCACCCTTCTTTTCTCCAGTTGGTCTCTTCTTTAGGAGACCCATAAAGGTTTTTTTTCCCCCCTCCTTTCTTCTTCTCCTTCATACTCATTCTTTTTTATGCAAACAAGAAAAAAAAGAGGAAAAAAGAACCCCCAGACCTAAAACACGAAAACACACGTTGACTGTAGGAAGAGAACATAATATTTATCTGAATGGGGAAATCATTAAACACGGACGCCATAAAATAGCATTTAATCACGGTTGATGTGGTTGAACGCTTCTTATCTAGAACAACCTTTGGCAGACAGAAAGCTGGCCAGCCAGCCACCTAAATGCTGGTTCCTGTTTGGGCAGGGCCTAAATCAAATAAATTAAATTAAATCCTGGACAGAATTCCGGCGGAGTTCTTTTCCCTCCATGTGTTAAGTTTCTGCATGCAGGGATGGATTAGGGTCACCTGGTGGTAAGATAGGCAGAAAACAAACAAACAAAACAAACAAATAAATAAACCAGGATTTTTTTAAAAAAAAAACACTGTTTGACTTGTTTTATAATTTTAGAATTGTAAGCTGCCCAGAGTCTCTTAATTTCATTGGGCAGCTTTAGAAGTTGAATAAATAAATAAATAAAAATGAATTTTCTCCGAGGTTACTTGGTGATTGTTCCTGACTTCAGGAGGGTCTGCAAAGTCAACATGGCCGCTACGACTCTCTGATCCAAGCCCCTCCCACTTTTTATGGGCATCACTGACGCCATCTTGATGGTTTTGGCCTCTCGGCCCTGCCTTGGTAGTCCACCCCGTCCTTACGCTTCTGACCATCACCATCTGCAGATAGTTCTGCCTCGCCTCAACCAAAAATAATCAGAAAGCCCCTGGTTCTTGTTGGTCTTGAAATTAAAAAAAAAAACCATTTATTTCAGAGCAGAAGTTTGCCATGGCACTTGGAAAAGCGGGTTTAAAACAAACAAGGGTTTGTTTTAAAACCAAAACTGGAAATTCCATCTGTCCCCAACTCCTTCTCACACACCTTCCAGTTGTAGCTTCCTGGTTGTTACCCAAGAGTTGTATGTGACTGTTCAAACCTCCTGCAGGCTTTTCCCCGAATTCTGTTGAACTGTTTTCTTCTAACTTCCCAGCCCTTGTTTAATTTTTATTTGCCTGAATGCTGTTGCAGGGGAGGGGGGAGAAAAGACCTACATTGCCCAATTCTCTGAAGCAGGATCTTTTTTCTTTCTTCTATTGACCCAAAGAGATTCTAATGCCACAGGTTCAAGGTGGTTTCAATAGCTCGATTCACGTTAGAGAGAATGCTAGCCAGTTCAGTTTCTCCCTGCACGATGGGATTTGGGATACTGGCAAAAGCACCCCTTTGAGGCAGCTGTGAATATGGGTACAATTGTCTTCCAAACCCTGATTTTTTATTTTTATTTTGTAGATGGATGAGATTTCCCAGAAGGTAGATCTGGTTCTTAGAAACTTGCATCAGGCATGTGGAATTGTTAATTAGAAGTTGACACTGGATCCCTTTTCCTGAACTAGCCGTGTAAGGGCAGGTAGATTCCTGCAGGATGAGATAGCTGAACTTGGTCACGACTATTACAGGAGAGATTTTCAGGTGTTTACGAGGATTGGAGGACTGTGTCTAAACTTCAAAAAACGTTCAGACTTAGAGAATATAGAATAACAAAGTTGGAAGGGATCTTGGAGGTCTTCTAGTCCAGCCCACTGCTCAAGCGGCGTCTGTCCAATCTCTTCTTAAAAGCCTCCAGTGATGGAGCACCCACAACTTCTAGAGGCAGGTTGTTCCACTGGTTTATTGTCCTCACTGACAGGAAATTTCTCCTTAGTTCTAGGTTGCTTCTCTCCTTGATCAGTTTCCATCCGTTGCTTCTTGTTCTGCCTTCTGGTGCTTTAGAGAATAGATTGACCCCCCCTCTTCTTTGTGGCAGCCCCTCAAATATTGGAAGATTGCTATCATGTCCCCCCTCGTCCTTCTCTCTGTTAGAGACATAGCCTGTTCCTGCAACAGTTCATCCTATGTTTTATCCTCCAGTCCCCTAATCATCTTTGTTGACCGAGACTGTCTTCCATCATCATAAGGAATGCAAATTCCAGGAAGGAAGATTTGTGTAGAATGTTAGGACAAACATCTTAACGTTGAGAATATGTTGCATGCTCTGATGGGGAAAAAACTGGCTAGAGGGAGAGTTTGGCCTGGCAGGCAACATGGTGGGGCAAGGAATCCTGGCCTGTTGTTACTTGTTTCTCTATAACTTTTGCTTTTCTTTCTGTTTCAGAGACTTCACTTCCCTGAGCAAGGAAAACGTCTTCGAGAACAACGCATTGGTAGGGTGGTTTTTCTCTCCCCTTCGCTTCCTCGTCATTTCCCTCCAGGCTGTTTTTCTTCCCCTTTCTTTCTCCTGAGCACCTTGACCTCAGGTAGATTTGATCAGAACAAACAGATCATAAAACAAATACTCGACCCCATTAACTTTCCTTTAGAAAAATATATATATATATTAGCAGTTTGCATTTCTTGCGTAGGATTACTCAATTTTTTCCCCTGGGCTTTTTCTGTTTGTTTGCAGCGTTCTTGAACTGTGTTGGCAGAGCAGTTGGGGCCCTTGAGACGCTCCGAACGTGGATGGGCTTCAGGTTGAGGGTGTGGAGGAACCCCAAAGTCTGGCAGAAAGAGATCAAACCTTAAAAATAAGGGGGAGGAAAAGGTGGATTAATCTTGTAAGTGAACTCAGTCGCGTTCAGTTCAAGGCAGAGGCTGGAAAAACCAGTTTGGCCAGATTACCAGCGCCCTCAATTTGAATGGGGGGGAAAGTTGGCTGAGGATGAGGACCGATCAGTCAATGTCTGGACCGCCCAAAGGCACCAAGAGCAGTCGCCCTCCTGAACCCCCGTTTGGCAACAAGCCTGGCTTGATCTGATTTGTTATTTATCTGGATTGGACTGAGTGGATGTGGAATGATAGCTGGGGATTACCTAACGGTAGCTTAGTCTTGGTTTGTGCACCAGGCATATCGTTGTTCTGCAGGCCAGGTTTGCTCCATCCAGGTGGCCCACAAGCCCACAGTGATAGGTAAATAAATACATAAATGTAATTTGGGGTGAAGGTTGTAAAACCTGGCAGTATGAATACAGAAACAGATTTATGGAAGTTGAATTCTTGAATGCAGGTTTTGCAGAGTCTTGATGCATCCATCCATCCATCCATCCATCCATCCATCCATCCATCCATCCATCCATCCATCCATCCATCCATCCATCCATCTATCTATCTATCTATCTATCTATCTATCTATCTATCTATCTATCTATCTATCTATCTATCTATCTCTATTTTCATCTCTCTATCCATCTCGATCTATCTCTTCTCTCAGTCTCTGTCTCAGTCTCTCCATTCCCCTCTGCCTCATTTCCATCATCTTCCTTTCTTCTCCCATCTCCATCTCCTCCTCCATGTTTCTGTTTCCCCCTCTTTCTCCACCTCTCCACTTCCATCTTCTCCACCTCTCCACCTCTCTGTTTCAGTCTCCATCATCTCTCCCTCTCCATCCTCTCCTGCTCTTCTCCTGAGGATAGCAGGCCAGCCTTAGTCATTCTCCTCCCTTTATTTCCCTCCTCCCTGCAACCCTGCGAAGCCGATCCGATTTCCGGTGATCCAGGGGATCCTCCCTGAGAAATCAGAGATCAGATTTAGATGCACATCGTTTCACCCCTTCGCCTCTTGCCAGTCCCAATCTGGCTGCCTGCTGAAAGAGGTTCCCCCTCTAGAAACCAGATCCTCCTCCATCCCCCTTCCTTACTCTGTTTTTTGGAAACCGGAGATCCTTGGATGTGGAGTGCCTGGGAAAGCCAATTGTTGTCAGGAAGAAAAGTCTCCCAGATGTTTGTGAGAAGGAAGCAGGCTTGGACCACCCATCGTCTCCGCACCGGGTCCAACAATCTGAGCGTGGGTTGAGGGCCGGAGGAATGGAATGTCCTGGTGAAGTTGCTGGGCCTCCACGTTGAGTTTCTGTGGCCTGGCTGGTCTTCAACTCCTGGAGCCAGACTTGGAGATGAGATTCTTTTTCAACCACACCAAAGAGCCTTTTTTATGAGGACTAGGAGACTTGGCAGCCTCTCCTCTCTATCGCTGGATTCCATTTGCACGTGCCGGCTTCTCTTTCGCTCCCAGTAGGGAGGCTTCCTCCCGTTTGGTGGAACGGCGCCTTAACCCTGCGGTGAAAATTCTCCTTCACACCAGGGTTGACTTCTGGGGTCTCCCAGGCCACATCAGTCCACTGTTCATGGCAAAAGTCTGTGATCTTGATAGAAAGTGTATAGTTGGTGGAAAACAAGTTGCAAAACACTTTCTTTGTTTCTTGACCCCGCCAAGGGGATGAGGATGGATTTTCTGGCAGGGAGTTGTTCCGAGGTCACGGTTTCCCTTAGGAGACCAGGATTCAGGACCTGAACTCGTCACAGATTTGGCTGTCCTGCAAAATCCTTTGGCCATGGATCTCCTCTTGCTCGGCTTGGTTAAAGAGAAGGACATCAACTCCACTTCTCTCTTCGCATCTCACAGGCTTTCCGGGTGGCTGAGAAGGAGCTGGGCATCCCGGCTTTGCTGGACGCTGAAGATATGGTGGCCCTTAAAGTGCCCGACCGGCTGAGCATCCTCACTTACGTCTCCCAATATTACAATTACTTCCACGGCAAGTCGCCCAGTGAGTATCTCTCTCTTTCTCGCTCGCTCCCTCCTTCCGAGTGTTGGGCTGAGGTGAAGTCCTGTCCACGCTGTGATGGCTCCTATGAAGCCTCTGAAGACTTTTAGAGGAGGGGAAGGATTAAAGAACAACAACACACCCTGCCCCACACAAGATGTAACCCCATGGACAGGATAGCTAGAAATGGAGCTTCCATGGGTAGAGGCAGTGTGATAGCCAAGGACTAGAGGCCAGCAAAACTGGAGTAGTAATTGCTGAGACAGTTGGAGGGGAAGGGAAGGGAAAGGAAAGGAAAGGAAAGGAAAGGGAAGGAAGGGAAGGGAAGGGAAGGGAGGGGAGGGGAGGGGAGGGGAGGGGAGGGAGGAAGAAAGGAAACAGGGAGGGAAGGAGGGAAGAGAGGAAGGAAGAAATGCCTCTTTAAATTGGGAAACGAAATATTGATAAAAAAACCAGACAGTTATCTCAGTAAGCAATCATCAGCCTTAATAATATAAAGCAGGTAAATCAGATTGCATTTGGTGCCAGTTTTGTGGACTAACATATCCAGTCGTGCCCTTTTATGTGTCTTTTGTACGATGAGAGCCTTGGCAGCTCAATTCTCTTTTCTTTTCTGCAGTTGGAGGGATGGCTGGAATCAAGCGCCCGGCTTCCCAACCCAGTGAGCAGCCGACGGAGAAAAGAGGGGTTCCTGAACCGAGGGCCCCGAGTTCAACGCAACCAGCAAGGCCGCCCTTTCTTGAACCCAAAGCAGAACCAGCTGTGGTGGGGCGGAGGCTGGCGATGGACTCCCCTCAGGCAGTTGAAGTACGAAACACCACCCCTTTTGTCCTGGAGGCTGACTCTCTCTCTCTGTGTTTATGACAGCAGGGTATTTCAGAACAGAACCTCCATGGATCAGCAGAGTGTATCTTAGAATAATGGCGGCTAAGGGAGGAGGACTCTAATCCTCTCAATCGGTGCTTCTCACCCTTTTTGAATCCATAACACAATATTTAAATAGACCAGTGGCTTGGTTGGCACACCAGAGGATTATTAATCACATATAAGTCATTGTTGACTTACGGCCAAAGTAGGGACTGGAATTTCCATTGTACGTCGTCGCCGTGGTAAGTCAAGTCACCATGTGACTGAACCCGATTCCACAACTGTTTTTACAATGGTTGTAAAGCGAGTTCCCCTTGGCCGTTAAACGAATCGCGCCATCGTTAAATGAATCCACTTTCTCCCAATGGGCGTTTTTTTACCGGGAATTGGCCCAAAAAAGTTGCAAATTGTGCTGGTCTGATTGCAGGATGAAGCCACCGGTCGTGAATGCGAGGCTAAGCTAATGGGAACAGAGAATGGAGGGTGCCCTGCAAAACAGGGGAGGGGGCTAGAAGGGTCTTGGGCTTGATGGAGGAGCGGGGGGCTCCTTTTGAATCCCCTTGTGCCTGTGTCCTCTCCCTCCAGAGACGGGTCTTAGTCGAGAAGAACAATGCACAACCCAGCAACTGTGCCATCTGCGGAACTCATGTCCACTTGGTCCAGCGCCTCCTGATGGACGGGAAACTGTATCACAGGAATTGCTTTAGGTATGGGCCTCTGGAGGAGTCGACCGGGGGCTGGCCTTGCCCCCTAGGCCGTGCTTCAGGGGTCTGGCTCGGGGAGGGGTAAGGATGCTGCAAGGATTGGGTTGTCTGTAAAGTCCACTCTGGCCCAGTCTTTCTCCGCCTTACCCGCTTTAAGACGGGCGGACTTCAACTCCCAGAATTCCCAGCCAGCCAATCTGATCCCCCTCTTAGATGGTCACATTTGGTCCAAACTTTTGCTTCCAGGTGCAAAAAATGTTCCAGCACTTTACAAAGAGGAAACTACCAAGCTGGGCTTAGCCCGGGCACCTTCGTTTGTAACCGACACGCAGGGGCTGCACCTGCCCAGGTTCCTTCTGCCCCGGAGAGCAGGGCGGAGAAGAAGACCACCACCACTTCCAAGACCCCCTCAGGGAACTCTGGGAAGGGGCTGGAACCGCCGCAGGCAGCATCCCCAGTGCCCAAACCACGTAGGGTCTTCCAAAACCACGTGACCCCCCAACCAGCAGCCGCTCAGCCACCACCCAATTCCTGGAGTCCTAAAACCGGCAGGGTCTCCACAAGCCCGAGTCTGTCTTGCGCGCACCCTCCTGCCCCAAGCGCGGATCCCCCCGTGGCTTCCTCTTCGACGGAGGTGCGCTCCAGGATCCAGCAGGCTCGGGAGAAATTCTTCCAGGCTGATCCAGCCTCTTCTGGCTTCCCTGCGCGAAAACCTGAACCGGCGAGAAATCACAGCAGCTCTCCTGTCCAGCCTACCCAGGTCCCTGAGAAAACACCCCCCTCTCGAACTCAGCTCCCTGTCAGCATCAGCATCAACAGCACCAGTGACAGCAAGAAAGACGAAGCACGGAGCATCCTTCAGCGCTTCTTACCGGGACCGCAGCCCTCGGCCAGCCAGCCGGGAGGGGTTAGCAGCGCTGCGATGCCCCGATCTTTGGCTTACAACAGGTGAGCCTTCGGTGTTCCACTGGCATTTACTTACTTGTATTCTGGCTTTTTATTATTCTTACAAATAACTCCAGGTGGCAAAAAATTCCTCCTATTTTTCCCACCACAACCCTGTGAGGTAGGTTGTGCTGAGAGAATAATTGACCCAACGTCACCCAGTTGGCTTTCATGGCTAAGGCGGGACTAGAACTCACCATCTCTTGGTGATTGACTCAAAATCACCCAGCCGGCTTTCACAGTTAAGGCAGGACTAGAACTCATTGCCTTCTAGTGATCAGCTCAAAGTCCTCTAGGCAGCTTTCCTGGCTAAGGCTAGAATTAGACTAGACTAGAACTCACCGTCTCCCGGTGATTGACTCAGTCACCCATCCAGCTTTCACAGTTAAGGTGGGACTAGAATTCACCGTCTCCTGGTGATTGGCCCAAAGTCACCCAGTTGGCTTTCATGGCTAAGGCTAGAACTAGACTAGACTAGAACTCGCCGTCTCCTGGCCCAAAGTCACAGATGACTTTCGTGGCTAAAGCAGGACTAGAACTCACCATCTCCTGCTTTTTAGTTTGGTGCCTTCAGCACCGGACCAAACTGGGTTTCCTTAAATTGCAGATTTGAGTTTGCAAAGAGGGGTGTTTGCGTGGTAGGGTGAGCCGACACACCCCGGAATGGACAAAAGTGCAACTTTACCTCTTACAAATTGGTTTGGTAGGGAATCTGTGGATTATGATTTTATTTCTTTATTAAATGTATATGCTGGAAGAGGGCGGTTTCGGAACTCGGTTCCCATGCTTCCAAGACGGCCAGGTTCTGTGTCTTCTTAACTCAGCCAAGAAGCTAGTAACCATCTTTTCTTTCCAGCAACCCATCTTCTCCTGCCCTCTCCAGTTCGCGGGGTTTGCAACCCCAGAATCCCCCAGCTAGCAAAGCCTTTAACAAGCCAGCTTTCGCAGACGCTCAAAGAGGGGCAGAAACACCCCATTGGGTCAGGAATCTCCCCAAGGATCCTAGCCACAAAGTGGAGGTTGGAGCTGAGCCCCAGAGCAAAGTCAAGGATGGGTCCATTGGCACATCGGCCCACACTGGACGTAAATTGGACACCAAGGTGGTGGTTAAAGGTAGGAAGCAGCCATCCAGGTGCCTGTGATGAGTTGGGTGTCACATCCTGACTTGAATCCCCGATCAAAGAGAGTCAATTGAATGGTCTCAATCCTAGTTAATGTTTAAACCGGGGATTCTCAATCTGGGCAACGTTAAGATGGGTGGGCTTCAACTCCCAGAATTCCCCAGCCAGCCATGGGATGGGATGGATAGAGGCAGCCGAGAAATCCAATTCTACCCTTTTTTAAAAAAAAATAATAATAATCAACAAATCTCAAAGACTTTGGTTCTATAAGCTGCACACTTACAAGCACAATTTTGCAGAATCGGCATGTTTGCACACCCACTCCGTAATTCACTCACTCCACATGATGGTTGGGATTTGGGAGGAGGAGGAGGATGCAAACCTTGAATGCTGGTTTATGCTTCACCCTCCTTTGCGTGTTTCTCATTCAGTGAAAAATGCCAGTGGGGCAGAAGAGAAATCGGAGAATCCAGAAGACTGGAGAGCGAAGCTGAAGCCAGTCAAGTGAGTGCTAAAAAGAAGGAAAGCAAAATCTAAGGGGTAGAATAGAACTGGAAGGGACCTTGGAGGTCTTGTAGTCCAACCCTCTGCTCAAGCAGGAGACCCTAGACCAGGGGTGTCAAACTGCCAACCCGCAGGCCAGACGCGTCACCCGGAAGCCGCGGGCGCCACCCCATTGCCGGCAATGGCAAAACAGTCCTGATAACGTTGCGCGACGTCACGTGACGCCGCGAGTTTGACATGTCTGCCCTAGACCATTTCAGACAGGTGACTGTCCAATTTCTTCTTAAAAACCTCCAGTGATGGAACATCCACAACTTCTGGTAGCAAGCAGTTCCACTGGTTAATTGTCCTCACTGTTAGGAAGTTTCTCCTTAATTCCTGGTTGCTTCTCTCCTTGATTGGTTTCCATCCGTTGTTTTTTTGTCCTGCCTTCTGGTGCTTTGGAAAACAAGTTGACCCCCCCTCCTCTTTGTGGCAGCCCCTCAAATACTGGAAGTCTGCTGTCATGTCCCCCCTAAATCCGTCTTTTCTCTAGACTGGCCATTCCCAAATCCTGCAACCGTTCTTCGTATGTGTTTTAGTCTCCAGGCCTTTAATCATCTTAGTTGCTCTTCTTTGCACTTTTTCCAAAGTCTCAACATCTTTTTTGCAACGTGGTGACCAAAATTGGATGCAGTTATTCCAGATGTGACCTTACTAAGGATTTATAAAGCGGTTCTAATGCTACATGTGATTTGATTTGCAGAGTCCAGTATGGGACTGCCAAATTCTGCCTTCCTTGGCCCAAAATGTTGGTTAGGGCCTGTCCGTGCTAACGGCCTCTCTCCTTTTCTGCAGACCCCCCCATCAGGATGCAGCCAAGCCGGCTCCAAAACCTGCCGATGTTCACAAAGTGTTGATCAACATAGAGGTGAAACCAGGACAAAACGACAAAAAGCCGCCTCTTTTGGTCATCTCCCCGGCAGCTCCTAACTCTGGTATGACTAACTGTGCTTTGACAGGATCTGGGTAATTCCCATAGGAACACTGGCAGTTTTTTCCCCTTTGGGCTTTCGAAGCCTTTCAAGCAAGACGCTAGTCCTCATGAAGGGGAGAGAACTCCCGATTGCTCAGTTTTCTCTATTTCGGCTTGCCTGATTGGGCCCGATCTGTGGTAACATTATCCTCTCCTGGGCACATCCTCCTTGAGAAGGATCTCGCCCATCGGGATGGCTGAAAGCTGAATCTGAACTCAAGTCCATGCTCATAAATTGAGTTTTCTCTCCTTTTTGTTTCCATCATAGCACCGCTGGCTGTCCAGCTCCCGAAGAAGAAGCTGTTGGTGCCACAGCTGGATACCTCCATCAGCTGGCAGAAAGAGAAGCTGCCGTGGGAATCTCAGCCAGCCACTGCCAAAGCAGAGAAATGGAGTCCCTCGAAAACAGTGGTTGTGGCCGGTCAGTTTCTCTCATCGTTTCCATTAGACTCTTGAGTATCTGACACTGCTGAACTACCGTTCTCATCAGCCCCAGCTAGGAGGGCCATTGCTGAGGGACGCTGGGAATTGTAGTTCAGCAACTTCTGGAAGGCCGTCGGACAGCAACTGAATCTTTCCCTCTTCATTTTCAGCCCAGCCGCCCTCCCTAGAAACCTTCTGGAAGCATCCGGGTGATCAAGCCGTCTCTCCCACCAAGGTAGGCTATGGATTCAAGCTGAGCTGCCGGCCTACCTTGCAGGATTGTCGGGATGCCAAACTGCCCTGAGCCTCAGGGTGGTGAATCGGATGCCTTTAACTCTTTGATGCCTTTCAGCTCCACCCGGATTACGTCCCCGAGGAAGAGATCCGGAAAGAAATCCGGCAGATCGAAAGAGATCTGGACAAGCTGGAGCAGAAGGGGATCACCTTGGAGAAACAGCTGCGGGCTTGCGAGGGAGGTGAGGGGGTCCTTGCCAAACTGACAACACCCCAAAGATGGTGCTTTCTGGTCTTCTTTTGAAAAAAAAAGGTTTGCCCAAGGTCCAGGTTTCTAGTCCTTATGGAGACCCGGAAGGCTAGAATACGTGGCTTCTTTTTTCTTCTTTAATAACGAACAAGATTAAGGGAAGTTTTCCAAGTTAGGCGATTTTTCTTCTGCAGAGGTGGGTGCTGGGTTATTTTCCCACCTGGCCTACCTTACAGGGTCTGTCTGAGGTCCTTTGCGGCGGATGGTGCCTCATTTGACCTCTTTCTCGGATCTTGTACACAGACGATTCCGAAGACGCCCTGATGGTGGAATGGTTCAAACTGATCCACGAGAAGCAGCTCTTGCTGAGACGGGAATCCGAGTTGATGCACAAGTGAGTGGAACTGGATGGGGCAAGCAAAATGGCCGGTTCAGGGCATCTGGGCAGCCAGTTGCCGACTAGGGTAGAATTTGGGCTTCCTTTTTAAACCCAACAGGTCGTTACAGGTAGTTCTCCTTTGGTGACTTTCTTGTTTATTGACCGTTTGCAGTCCTCATTTAGCGACTCTTAATTATCGACCGTTTGCAGTTACGACAGTGAAAAAAAGTAGCTTTACGAGCAGTCCTCTCATTTATGACTTTTGCAGACCTGTAAAGCAACGGAAAGCCGAAGTCATAAGTAGACTTGTGGTTTTGCTTAGCAGCCATTTCGCTTAACGACCAAGTTGCCTATCCCTTGTGGCCACTAAGCAAGCATGTGTTTCTTTTCCTTCACGGCCCCTATTCTTTGATAGAAAGTTGTTTGAAACAGGAAGGTTTTCCTTCCTTTCCCCCCAATTTTAAAAAATATTTTCTTATTTCTTATCTTTTCTGCTGCCCTGTATTTTTCTTCCCTTTTTTGAAATTATTTTTATTGTATGGTAAAATTCTACTCAAAATAATAATAATAAGAAGAAAAAGATGTCGTAGAATCCTTCCAGCAATCAGTTCAGGAGGGCTCCAAAACTTTGGACCTGCCCCACGTGCGAATCTGGATCCCTTAAAGTAACGCTTCTCTCCTGCAGGATAAACCAGCAGAAACTGGAAGTAAAGCAGTGGGACATTGAGACCGAACTTCGGAGTCTCATCAGCAAAGCTGGTGAGTCTCCCAGCCATCCTTTTCTTGGCATGCTTCATGGTTATGATTCCTCCAGTTGGGAAGAACTTCCATTTTTTTCTCTCCACCTTTTCCAACCTATTTTACAACACAGCAAATGTGCCAGGAAGCTCAGTGAAGAACAAGGAAAGAGAAACAGATATACAGATCCCATCCCAGTTTAAGCCCATTATCTTGAAGGTAAAATAGAGGCCCCACAAGGAAAGCAAGCTTGCCTTCCACCGAGTCTGATGCCGATTCCCTTTTGTGGTGAAGAAAGAAAGAAAGGAAGGAAGGAAGGAAGGAAGGAAGGAAGGAAGGAAGGAAGGAAGGAAGAAAGAAAGAAAGAAAGAAAGAAAGAAAGAAAGAAAGAAAGAAAGAAAGAAAGAAAGAAAGAAAGAGAAAGAAAGAAAGAAAGAAAGAAAAATGTATGAGAAGAAGGAAGGAAGAGAGGAAGAGGAAGGAAGGAAGGAAGGAAGGAAGGAAGGAAGGAATTATTGGCAGGTGTTCTTAGGCAAAAAGTTGAACTTTTTGATCCAACAAGTTGACCCAACCTGGCCTTTTCCTTAGCAGGACCCCCTTTTCCAGAACTTCAGAACTTCTTCTGTCCTCCTTTCTCTTAACCGTTCCTGAATCTTCCCTCCAAGGTCATCCACGGTTGTCTTAACACAACACAACCCTTGGGAGAGCCTTCCGTTGTTTTGTGTTGTGATTTATTTCTTTAACATATAACTCTGGTCCTTCCCCTGCCGCCCAGATAACTTGAAGACCGCGAAGGAGAAGGCTCGGGAGAAGGAACTTCTCGACTCGTACTTGGACACGGTCAACAATCGGAACAAAATCGTCGAAGACCTGGATGAGGACAGACTCAGGTACGAAGGGGTGGAGGAAGGCGGGGGGACTGGAGGGACAGCCCTTGCCCAGCCCTCGGTTTCCCAGCAAGGTAGGCTGGGGAATTCTGGGATTTGAAGTCCACACGTCTTTCAACCTGCCAAGGTTGGGGAACTTGGCTGAAAGACGCTATCGCTTGCCCTGCCGCTTGCAATTTTCCCGTTTCCTTCAGAAGTAGTTACCTCGAAAAAGGACCTTAGG
Source organism: Protobothrops mucrosquamatus (assembly GCF_001527695.2). Classification (NCBI taxonomy): domain Eukaryota; kingdom Metazoa; phylum Chordata; class Lepidosauria; order Squamata; family Viperidae; genus Protobothrops; species Protobothrops mucrosquamatus. The sequence goes on from NW_015389659.1 coordinate 16,670, forward strand.
CCTTTCAAAGGGGGGGGGTCAAGAGCCCTCCTGAGAAACCTGAGCAGCTCCTTTTTGCCAAACGAGGTTCACAGGTCTGGCTTTTTGGCAAGTGTCTTGGAGTAATTAGGGATGATTGTCGGTACTTTCTGGCTGCAGTTGCGTTGCTAATTGTGAAGGTGGGCTCACTGGGCCGAGGCCGCAGACACCGTACCAGGAAGCTATTTGTGCATCTGGCAGGGGCGGGGCTCTCCTTTCTCCCGAAGCTTTTAGTTCAACATCTGGAGTGCTCGTCCTGTTCCAGGTGTTGGACTAGCTGCTGTGCTTCCTTCCGTAGGGAGCTGGAAGAAGATGAGATGTTCGTTGACATGATCAAGAAGTTTGGTGAGTCTCAACCCTACAAGGTAGATCACACTAAGCCAGGGATGGCGAACCTTTTAGAGACCCAGTGCCCAAACTGCAACCTAAGACCCACTTATTTATCACTGGGTGCCGGGTGGGCATTGCTGCGGTGGTCATGGCAGAGTGGGTGAGTGGGGCCAGGACGGCAGGGGCCAGTCCCTCGCCATCTCCGGGGCATGGCACACGTGCCCACAGAAAGGGCTCTGAGTGCCGCCTCTGGCACGCGTGCCATAGGTTCGCCACCACTGCACTAAGCCATTTGGGTCAAGGCTACTTTTTGCGTAATGCTACCGTCGTAACTTTTTTCACGGCTGCTGCAACTTTGAACAGTCACTAATGGAACGGTTAAGTCCAGAACTGGGCGCTCCATCACTGGAGATTTTCAAGAAGAGACTAGACATCCACCTGTCTGAGACGGTATAGGTTCTCCTGCTTGAGCAGGGGGCTGGACTAGAAGACCTCCGAGGTCCCTTCCAGCTTCTATTCTATTCTACCTTTAGCAGCAGCCCTCATGTAATGACTGATCGATGGTTTAAGGAGGCGTTTCTTCCCCGCAGGTGTGTCTCGCAGCCCCCAGGACAATGAAAAAAGGAAAAACAAATTTGGCTCTTTCGGAATATGGAAAACCAAGAACTGAATCCAGGGGGGGATGCAACCTAAGGAGCTGCATCACCTGAAACGACGGATCTATTTGCTGTTCAGATAACTTTGTTTCCAAGGAGGAGAAGGGGTTTAGCTGCTCCACGAAGAGGTGTGTGTGTGTGTGTGGAGGGGGAATTGAAGCAGAAGCAGATCTCCCAGGAAATCTAGCCGTGCTTGGATAGTGGGGAGCAAAGCCCTGGGGTGAAATATAGGCTCTGAATGCAGCCACTCCTCTGCCTTTTGGAATTTGCCAAAAATCCAAGTGCAGTTTGAGCATCTTCAAACAAAGCTTTGAAGCAAAGACCTCGCACGGATTCTTTTTTTTTCCCCCATCTGCAGGAGAATTTGGCACATATGGCTGCCCCCCCATTTTTTATCCCCCTGTCTGGACTGTACCATTTCATTTTGCCCAGAAGAGAAAAACTTCCCTTCCTACTATAAATAAATCTCTTTCCATTGCTCTCCTTCCAAGGATTTGGGTGCCATCCCTGGGAGAAATCACCTTCTGGACACTAGGTGGCGCTGTAGCTCTCAGCAGGCCTGTTTGCCAGCGACTTCTGGGGGGGGGGGAGAAATTCTCAGGAATTTTCATTCAAAAATCATCACCACAATCGCCACGTGTGCGTCTATTTCCATGATTTGGAGAATCCCAGCCACCAGATTTACGCCAGAATCTGGCCTGCGGGATGATCCCAATGGACTGGTGTTTTTTTTTTTTTTTTTTTTACTTTTGTACATTATAATAAATCTAGAATGTTTTACGACTGACAATTTGCAAACTTCGAGGGAAGGGGTGGTGGATGTCAGTGCCTTTTCTAAAATCTAGATGTCATCTCCTGGGTGGCCCAGAAGCTCGAGGCAGAAACAGTTTGGAAGCTAAGAAGAAGAAGGAAGAGGAGGAGCAGGAGGAAATAGATTTCTTATAACCAGGAGCATTTTTTCATTAAAATGGTAACTTATTCAGATGTTTGAGGGGTCGGCGCCCCGGTTGCTAAGGATAGGAGAGAAATACTTGAAATAACTTGCCAGACAATTGACTCAGAAAGTTGCAGCTGAAGTCCAGGTAGATCACAACCTCTTTTTAAACCAGTCTTGGTGGACTTAGCTGGGAGAAAACACCGTATAGGATGCAGTTGGAGATAACTCTGGATAACTAGAGTGAAATTCTGCTTTGGATAGGAGAAAAACATCTCCTTTTAGGACTCTTGACCCCCAGGAGAATCACAGAAGCCTAATGAGATGGAGGTGGACCAGCAGAGAGGTGGACTTGACCTGGAAACCATGGAGACATCAGACTGGAAACTGGTATATTTATCCAGAAGTTGGTGCACGACCTGAAACAGACACGGGTCATGAGCAAACCAAATCAGGCATTTGGGGCAGAAGATCCAGAGAACCTGATGATGGTGAGGAGCAGGCATGAAGATTAGGGCTTCTGTACAACCTGGCCTTCAAAGATTGCTCCCTTTGAGTCAACTGACAGGGCTTGGGTGGGCCAGAAGGATGGAAAATCTAGCTCCAGGTTCTTGGAATGATGGACCTAGACCATGAGGGAAGCACCCAATGCAGGAGTTCAGGAGACTTCCTTAAGGGACAGATGCTTCACGGAACTGGCCAACTGAGGACCAAGCCCAACGAAGTCCATGAAGCCTCAGACTTTGACCCAACCTCTTTCAACTTTCACATCTTTGCAAGGTGACTGCATGACCCAAGCCCCTTGCCCATTATTCTGAGGATTTTGGAGTTGGTGAGAGAGGCCGGTGGACTTTTCCAGGATCTGGAGTCTGCTAAGGACCGTTTTTAGCCAAAAAATAAAAAAAAATGGAGAAGGAACGCTTGGCAGGCGAGAAGCAGCAGATGCTTCCTCCCTGCCTTTCGTTCTTGCCCTTCTTTTGTTTGTGTTCGTTTTATGTGTGCGAGTGTGTCATTTCAATTTAAGCAATGCTCTTTTTCCTCCGCAACATAAAACATTTAGCAATGAATTGATTACGATTCCATTTGATTGCCGGCAGTTAGAATGAGCAGCAAGCGAGCAGAGAACACAGGAATGACAGACGGCGGAGGGAAAATGTCGGTTTCCAGGCACCCTCACAACAACACAAAAATCTTGGGTTTCTATCTCGTCAAATGTGGCTCAGTGGCAGGATTACCACATCCTGGCAGTGTAGGTTTTTTTGTTTTTGTTTGTTTGTTTAAGTGGGAATATTCCAGACGCAAAATTTTCAGGACAGTAAACATCAGTGGAGGCTCCCAGGTCAAACTGGACGGATAAAATTATAAATTCACCACCATCATTTTTTTAAAATCTTTTTTTTGAAAAGAAAGTCCTTTCCATTCTGTTGATGGAAGAATTTGGGAAAGGCTTTCAGTTGCACGTAGGAGGGTGCATGTAGATATTTGGGTCTGGGCCTGAATTTAGCTGCTGTGTCCAAGTGTAATAAGTCCAATTGTTCCCGGCATGGAGCAGATCGTGGATCTTTTGTGGTGCTTTAAAAGGAGCAATCTGGTTCAGAAGATCTTTTGCAACTCCTATTTGCTCCATACCTACTGTTGCCCCAAACACTAAACTTCTCCTCCTTCAGTTGACGGATTGGGCCATTTTGCAAAGTCTCCACTTATCTTGAGCTGCTGGATATAGGCTGCATAGTCCAGAAGGCAGCAAAGTTATCTGGATGTACCCCCTACATCCAGACCAATAATTTATCTCCTTCCTGGGATCAAGGCTGGTGAAGCTTCTTCGTTCATGGTTATCCCCATCTCCTCACTGATGTTGACTTGAGTGTCTTCAGAAATAATCCCCCTATAGAATAGGATCCCCAAACTGATGGGATAGCAGATGTTGTTGGGTTAGATAACCCAGTCAATGCCTTTCAGACCTGGCCAAAAACAGTCAGAAGGATCTTGATAGCTTATCTGTGGATAGAGTTGAGGAGAACGGTGATGCGTCCTGGCTCAGATACATCTAGCAGAAGAACGGATGACGTGAGCAGAGCTGGAGAAGCAACGCTTCAAAGGCCAGCCCTGTCCTAGGTATGTGGTCAAGATGAAAGCTCTCAATGTCGATCTTCTGCAGAAGAACACGGAGACTTTTCCCGGAGTTGGCANTCTGGAGAACAGACAATGGAGGGCCAGTTTTGGCTTGTGCGCCTCACTTCTTGTCCTCCTGCTTCTTTTTATAGAACCGTTTGGCAAGACGGTAGCAAGGAAAACGTAGAGCTGGGTTTCTCCACCTTGGCAGCTGGAGGTCTGGACTTCAATTCCCAGCATTCCCCAGTCGGCACGAGGCGGAGAGTCCCTGTTCTCAATGCCAGAGCTGAGTTTTTGTTCCAAAGTAGGAGTAATTTTTTGGGGGGACAATGCACAAAATAGGAACCAGCGTTTCATCGTATCTTCTGGCATACATTCTTAGAGGCCCTTTCTGCCCTTTAAATCAAGTATGTTCGGAGTAAACTTTTAAAAAAATAAAATAAAAGATTGTGCAAATAAAAGATTGTGCAAAGTTCTAAGAAAGGGGAGGCAGGACATTTTGCAGACCCATGGTTATTTGCTTATTTAAGTATATATATATACACACACACACGCATACTCAAGCCAGCGATTGCACAAACCTGCTTATTTAGCCAAGCCAGTCAGTCATCATCCTAGGGGTGACTTGAAGGAATTTCTCGACTCGCCTGTCCTGGCCGAGCTTTTTGGAGGCCCCAGGAAAGACCTCCAAGTATGGGGTGGGACAAATAGAGGGGGACTCTCCGAAGGACCCCTGTGGAAGTTTGATGGATGTCAAAAGTAAAATGCATAAATGAAACATGGCTAAAGCCCGTATCAAGGGAGTCACTTAATTAACCAGTCTTGATCAAACAGTATGAATTAATAGCCCAAGTTTGAGAGAGTGGAATGAAGGCATTTAAAGGAAGCAGTGTGCTCAGCTGCATTATCTGTTTCCTTGAGCAAGGACTTTGAAGTCAAAGGAAGCCAGGACAAGGAACGGTCTAAAAGAAAGGGAAAGAAAGAAAGAAAAAGAAAGAGAAGGAAGAAAGAAAGAGGAAAAGAAAGAAAAAGAAAGAGAAGGAAGAAAGAAAGAGAGGAAAAGAAAGAAAAAAAAGAAAAAGAAAGAAAAAAAGAAAGGAAAAAAGATTTTTTCCCACCAAGTCCTTTGGAAACTTCTATCGCTCCCTTTGAAAGCTTCAACCACCATCATTTTCGATTGGGGAGACCAGCCAGGCCAAATTCCACCGCCTTTCCCTCTGACTCTCGGTGCCCCCCTTTAATTTTCAACCGGCTTCCTCTGAAGGCAACTGCGGTATCCATCCCAGCAGATGACCCAAACCTTGGCAGGTGATTTGAGGAGCAGACAGGGAGGCTGGTGCTATTCTTCTGCCACAGTTCCAGCTCAGGTTTTCCCACCCCACCCCACCCCACCCTCCCAGGGCCGTCTGAAGGGTCAAAGGGCAGCTCCTCCCCCTACCCACCCACCCACCCTGCTGTTGTATTTCCCGGCTGCCATTCTGGAGGTGATAATATAATTCACGTCAGAAGAGTTAGTGGGCTGAAAATGAATTGGCGAAGTCAATCCAGAGGGTATAAATGAATTAGCATGTAAATGAGAGCACTTGCTCTACATAGTTTCCCATTGCCTGCAGCTGTAAATAATTCCAGGGATAGAATCAAAGGCTGGAAACAACTTCATTTTGAGACCTCTGTTCCTTCTCAACCACCCTCTTTTCCCACCCAGGAGCATTTGCAGCAGGGATGGAGGTACGCCACCTTTCCTGGGGGGTAAAGGTTTAGTAGAAGCATGCTTCCCCCCCCTCTAGAACAGAAGAGGGCCTGTCCTCCAATTACTATTTTGCATGCTTCTTTTTCCTCCATCCCTTGCAGAGTCACCTGCTCGTTCTTCCCCCATTCCCTTCCTGCGTGGACACCTGCAGCCAGGCACAGAGAGCCACTGAAGAAGCCACAAGGCCAGGGAGGAGGAGGAGGAGAACTTCTCTGGATCTGCTCTGAATCACAAAAGGTCTTTGTGAAGAGAAGAAGGAGGAACACCACCATGGGAAAAGATGAGTATAAGATAGCCAGCAATGCACCTGGTTTCCACAACCTATTGGTTCCTTTCTAAAGAGGCGTCAACGTCCAAGACTTCTTAGAAGTTACATCAGGACATCTGCAGTATGGTCCTCCAGGGTCATTGGACCATATTTGGGCCATCCCTGACTGTTCGGGCCCTTGGCTTCCTTTGGCTGATGCAAGTTGAGGTCCCTCAACCATGTCTGAGGAGCCACAGATTCCTGAACGCTGATTTACATTCTTCTCCATCTCAGGCAAGAGAAACTTTTTGGAGTAGTTGTTGCTAAGTTGTGACTGTGAAGCTCTTAGGAGGCCAGGAAATGGATAAAAGGCCAGACTCTAGCTATCCAAGTACATTGTGAAGAAATTCAGGATGTAGATAGGACACTGAGCCAAGGAATTTGAGGGACAAGGTGGCTTTGGAAGTCTCAGAAAACGGACAGCCTCCAGTAACGATCCCAAAATTTCGACTAGAGGATTTTCGACATCTGCCGAAAATGTAAGTCTGGAGTCACCCCCTGCAGACTTTCCTCACCTCTTCCCTTCTTCTAACTTCATCAGTTGGACACGGACACTGATGGATGATCGTCCTCACTCTTTCATCAGGTCAGTATTTCAGGTCCTGCGCAAACTAGCTCTCCCAAATGAACTGAGGAGCACTGATGAAGACAGATGGAGTTGCAGCGAGTCCATTAAATTGTTAATAAAGGATATTACACCCCCCTCCCCTTAATCGGGAGCTGCGGGGACACCTTATAAAAGTCCATTAAGAACTAATCTAATTCCTGGCCCAGATGCAGGACCTCTCCTTCCCACCCACCCCCCCATGTCCTAAATGGAAAGGGGATCATATTCTCCACTTCTTAATTTTTTTAAAAAAAAATAATAATAACAAGGAAAGCCTCGTTCCTTTGCTCAAATTTAATCAGCAGCTTTAACCAGGTGTCGCCTGCGCGCTTGTGTGTATGTCTACATCTCCATCGTCCCCGTGTGCTGCCTTTCTGCACTCGTTTATTTACAAGGCAGAACTTCCTGGCAGGCGAAGTGATTCAATTTGCAGACAGATACATCAAGCACTTAAGGATTTTGCACGGGGATGGATTGATTATTTATCGTGTTATCTTGCCTGAAGACGGCTGATATGGCAGTCGCTCCTGCTATCTCTCGCGCTGCCT
>NW_015389659.1:24968-33530 GCF_001527695.2 Protobothrops mucrosquamatus
GGTCTAACGTAACAGGTAAAACTGCAGGACCGAAGGCAGGAAAAATGCGGTTAATATCCTTGGCGTCTCTGATCAACGTCGCAAAGGCTCCGTGCCACCTTTGATATCAATATTTCATGCCGGCATAAATATTTATATTGCTTTTGCAGGGCTGTAATTGCAACCGAAGTCCGTTCTGTGTGTCGACTTGTAATGAAACTGCCCGGTTGGCAGTCGGAAGGCGGAACAGCCCAAGGCGCGGTTGCTTGGGCTTTCTTTTAAAAAAAGACAGAAAAGAGCAGGATTAAAACTCAGGGCCTGCCGGTCTCGCTAAACCAAAGGTGCTGAAAATCCCGCCGAGATGGCTAGGCGAGATTGACGGGGCAATCTGACCTGGCAATCGGGTTGAGAAGAGGGCATCTCGAGACGGGCAGCCTGGTGCCACGCGTGGCCTGTCTGATATCCAGCTGGCTTAGCGGGAGGGGGGGGCGCCACATCCAGTGGCACCCATCTATCTGAACCTGTGAGCATGGGGGGGGTGGGGAATGTCAAAAAAAAGAGGTCCAAATGGTGCGACGGACACCCCCGCAAGAGTGCGACTCTATTCCTTTGGTGCCGGCCACCATCTTGACTTTTTTGACCTGGGCTGTGGACGCCTCCGACTGCCAGAGTGGCTGAGCCGTTGTGTGTGTGTGAAGTGTGCTCCCTTTTTAGAGGGCCAGCTGTCCTGGCATCGTTAATGGGAGAAATCGTAAAACGAGCATCTGGATTAGGGATCTGGCGCCTCTCAAAGGGGAGCTTCGCCCCCGTGCAAAATTCAGCCTGAGCATCCCCTCGGCGCCTCTGGGAGAAGTCAATCGTCTACTGCCAAAAGGCAGAGGATGGGCTGGAGGGCCCCCCGGAGGCCATCTAGCTTCACCCCTGCTGGGAAGCAGGTTCTGATCCGTCTGCTCTGACGGCCGGGTTTTTGCCAGCCTTTGGGGCTGGGTCTGCCTGAGCACGGGCCGCGCTTGGCAGTTCTGCCTGGGACCACCTTCCTTAGTTATTTCATGTATCGATTCGAAACCTTTATTGTAGCCTGATCCGACTTGGGATGGGCAGCCGGCGGTGGAGCTGCCCACAATCTGCCAGGGGGCAGAGGCCTTGGCAAAGCCGAGCGAAGCTGTGCCCCAACTTGGAAGAAGCCGAGTATTATTGTTCCTTATTAAATAATAACCTCACTATTGAATGGCAACGAATTCTTATCGCCCCAAGGAGCAACTCCTGGGCTGTCACATCCAGGCTATTTGCTTCCGTGGCTATTTGTAGCTCAGGGTCACTGAGCAGACATTCTTGCAGACATTTCATGACCCAACTAGGTAGCATTACCAGTGCTAGTAGGGAGAGGGGTTGTGGAGATGAGGAGGAGAAGGAGAAGGAGGAGGAGGAGGACTATGGGATCCTTGGTGCTCTTTGAATTTGTTTGTTTTTTCTTGCAGATGTTTCATGACTAGAAGGGGCTTGTGTATCAACAGAGAGCAAACCCCCTTCCTCGTAGCACTGATAATGTTATTTAGTTGGGTCATGAAACGTTTGCAAGAAAACAACTAAACTCAGAGAGCACCAAGGACTCCTCCTCCTCCTCCTTCCTCCTCCTCCTTCCTCCTCCTCCTCCTCTCTGCAAACCCCACTCCCTTCTCACCCCGAAGATGTGACCTAGTTTGGGTAATGAAAAGTGTGCAAGAAAACCACTGAGCTCAGGCAGCACCAAGGACCTGTCTTTCCTCCTTGTGAGAGAGAGATTGCAGGGAGGGGAGGGGAAGGGAGGGGAGGGGAGGGGGGCTCCTTGGAAAGCATATGGCAGGCAAGGCAACAAACCACAGACCGGCCAGCAAGGGAGGGGAGGTGGGTGGGTGCCTGGGATGGGATGGGGGTGGGAAGAAGCGCTTGTACCAGCTTAGCTCTGGCATCCAACTGGGGAGGGGTGTGTGAAGAAGCTGCTTGAGAAGGTACGCCAGTTGGTGTGTTGATTTTGTGGACAGGCAATATTGTGACGGCTCTGCTCACACTTAGCTACCGAGATGCTTGGAAGGGTAGCGGCATTCGGGGAGCCAGCTCGGTGCCCGACAGGAGAGGATCTGGCACAGAACTTGGGGAGTGGGTGGGTGGGGGAAATCCCTTTTCTGTCAAGGAACAGACGGTGCCTTGAAAGGACCCCGGCAGGCAAACAGGAGCCGAGGAGGAGGTGGGCGAACTGCGTCTTCCCCTCCCTCGAAGATTAGGGCCCCCTTTTCATGCAGAAGGAAGGAAAAGAGGAAGGGTCTGCAATGGCCCCGTCCCACCAGTGCAGCTTGGAAGGGTGTCTTTGCTTTTGTTGTAAGAGCCAAGTCTCTAGACCTCATGGTTGGAGAGGTGGGTTGGAAAGGCTCTGGGAAGTCCAGAAGTCAGAGAAGTAGCCAGGAGATAATGGGGAGTGAGAGACCTTGTTGGGACCCTCTTCCATGTAAGGAGGGGAAAAAACCCCAGAATAGATTAGGCAGAAGACAATCATGGGGACGGTAAAGGTGCAGAAAAGTGCTTTTTTGGTATACTTTTGTTCAATTATTTTATACTTCCCTCGGCTTGGTGGCTTGGCTCGTTCAACACGGTGAAGACCACGTCGGTAGAGGGGGGAGGGCGATGCCACATTAGGATGGCAAAAAGCCGGTTTGATTTTGACTTGGAAAAGGGGCTCCTGGACCCCTCCTGAATTTGAACCCGGTGCTTTCTCCTGCTCCCGTGTCCCTTGTTGATTTCTTAGAGACCCAACAGACTCGCATTGACCTGGCCTTATTCTCACCATCGGGCTGTTTGTCATTTATTGGAATTTATTTTTATCCCACCAGTGATTTATTTTTTACAAATAACTCAAAGTTATTTTCCTCTTATTTTCCCCATAACAACAACCTTGTGAGGTAGATTGGGCTGAGAGAGAGAGAGAGAGAGGGATTGGCCCAATGTTAGCCAACTGGCTTTCAGGGCTAAGGCGGGACTAGAACGCCCAGCCTCCTGGTGATTGACTCAAGGAAGGGCAGTCCTGCTTGGAGTTGATGCCAAAGTTTAACCTCGCTGGCAACTCCAGAAGATGCTGGATTTTTACCACTGGGCAGCTTTCGGCCTCTCCTGTCTGGAGGCCCATCTTCCTTGGGGACTGCAGAGAGTGTGCGTGGGCCGGTGTACCCTCCCAGAGGATTCATTTGGGTCCCCCGCTTGAAAATGCACCCTCCTTGGGCCACCTCGAGAGGGGGAATCCTGAGCCTGCCCCTGTGAATATTCATGCACCATCTGCCCACCCAATTGCCCGGCGGCTGGCTCAGCTGTTTCCGCGGGACCATCGCCCTCCAGGCTGGCTCAGCTCCAGCCCCAAGACCAGAGGGCCCTTCCGCCGGCTTCCCCCATCCAGGGGCTCCAGGCGGGCAGCCGAGCGTCGCCTTGGGTCCCCCCCATTTGGGGAGGGGGTCCCTGTCACATGACGGGGCCTGTCAGCTGACAAAAGAGGGATGACTCAGCCGGCAGCTGCCGGGGCCGCCTCAAATAATGACAAAAACAATTAGCAGTCCGAGTGGTAGCCTCTCCTTAATTATCTCCTCCGAGTTTAATTAACTAGCTAAATTATCAGCAGTAATGTAGGCATTAATTATGTCAAATTACAGTGTAAAAATCACTAAGTGTGGAAAATGTCAATTCAGCTACGATCACCTGCCGGCTAAGCTGAGCGGATGCGAGGAGTTTGGCGCAGGGGGACTGGGAAAGGGGTGGGACCCTTCCTTGGGCTGGCCTGGGCTGGCCTGCGGAGAGGGGCAGGGTCCTGCGGGGGTCCAGCCCTCCCCAGAAAGGCTGAGGGGGTCCCAGCCAGATGTAGACACGGGGAGGAGACAGATAGATGATAGACAAACAGACAAACAGACAGACCGATAGGCAGACAACACAGAGAGAGAGAGAGAGATAAATTTCTGCACAAATATAATTTCGCAGCCACGGGGGACCCACTCAGGTCTCAGGCAGGGGGGGAGGAAGAGTGAGTTAAGAGCGGAACAGTTTTGGCAGAGCGGAGGGAAGCCGGCAACGCGGCTCCCCAACCAGATGGCTTGGCTGCCGAATTATTAAATTATGAATATTAATACAAATCAGACATGGAAGAGGTAATAATTTTGCTGCCCTACAGAAATAATTAACATAATTTTGATAAATTGCCGGATAAGAGAATCTAAAAATTGAGGTAGATTTATCTTAATTAACATCTTGGATTTGTTCCGAAAGGTAAATTGTTCTGCGGGGGATTAAGAAGAGACATGGAGCAAGAATCTCCCATGGCTTTAGAGAGTCAAGGTGGGAAGCTTCCCACGTTGGCTTCTGTCCATGTTCTGTGGAGAATCCTGAAGAACATGATCAACCCAATTCGCAGATGGGTCTGGAAAAACTGAGGCCCAAGAACACACGGGCCTTGAGTCTATCGCTTAATGCATGACGATTTGTTTTGTATAAACGATGGAGGGTTGGAGGACATGTTGTAGCGTGGAAGATCATCCTGGCCCTATTCCAAAATGTAAGCCAGCTCCCTCTGAATCCTTGCGTATTGGTCTGGAAGATCACAGGATAATGACTTTCCCACGGGAGAAGGTGAGGAGGTCCAAGGTAGAAAGTCCACGGGACACCAGGGGATATGACTAACTTTGGGGATCTTGCTTTCTGCTGGTGAGAAGGTCCAAGGGAGAAGGTCCACGGGACATCACGGGATCTAGCTAACTTGCTTTATGCTGTGTTGTGTGTTTGAGCATTTATGCAAGAGTTTGCTATGCATACCTGGACACGGTGGAAGTTGGGCTTGCTTTAGTAGAAACTCCATTCCATCTCTATCCTCTTTGAAGGTCTACTGAACCTGCCAAACTGTCTGGAATAATAATAAGAAATTAAATATTAGATCCTTTGCAACACCATCTTCTCCAATCTAGTTCCTCTAAAAATCTGCCAGCCAAATGCCTCTGGAAGCAGGGCTGAAGCCAAGAGACATTTTCTGCTATTTATCCCCAGCAAGCATCTGGTGTGCAAAGGCAGGTGTGCCCAGAGTGCTAGAAAGGAGAGAAAAACATACATTTTAGTTAAAAAAAAAAAAAAAAAAAACAGCAGAGAAAAACCTAGCTGCTTCTGTTCAAGACAAATCCATCCCCCCAAAATGATTTCATGATTTTTCTAGGCATTGGGGATAATTCGTTTTGTGACAATTCAGTGAACGGTTCCGAGGGATCGGCTCCAGCATTAGCGGAGTTTCATCTGTACATTTTTAATAATTGAAGAGGAAAATATATAGACCTCAAATTTCATTCCATTTCATATACATTTAAGTTTCCTTGAAATCAAATATTGGGCATGAGTCTCTTACCCATTCATTCGTTTGATCGTATTTCTCTTCTGCAATGGGGGGAAAAAACTACAATTTTCTCACAGCTTGGAAAGCACAAATTCGAAGTTTTCAGGGATGTAATTTCTTGAAACAGTGATCGCCCTGGCAGCGAGTCTTGGGCCCTAAAAAGCTCCTGAAAAGATGTGATGCTATAGATTTAAAATAACTCGTGCAACTTTCTGGATTTAAACTAATTCATGCAACTTTGGGGGTTTCAAATAATTTATACAACCTTTGGGGTTTAATACAATTCATGCAACATTTGGGGTTTAAACCAATTCATACAACGTTTTGGATTTAAATTTAGATTCATGCGACTTTCTGGATTTTTAAAAAAAATTCATGCAACATTTGGGGTTTAAAACAATCCATGCGATTTTCTGGATTTAAAATAATACATGCAACTTTCTGGATTTTTTTTAAAAAAAAATAATTCGTGCAATGTTTGCGGTTTAAAATAATTTGTGCAACTTTTTGTGGAGAAAAACTGTCGTTGTGGTTGCCAGGAGCTGAGAATAACTTGATCAGTGAATTGATTCATTCTGGATCTTAGAACAGCCTTGCAAAGCATTCTGTGTTCTTATTTGTTTTAGATTTAGAAGTAGAGTCAGACAAACAGGTGTTAACGCTAAAAGCAGGACACAAGAACACACATGTGATCAAACTGCAGCTCACCTCAAAAATGGGGGCCACCCGGTCCTTTCCGAAGATTAAATTGGGAATCGGTTTAATCAGATTTCTTCTCATGAGTGAGAAGTCAAGGAGTATCTTTATTTTTGGGAAATGCAACTTATCGCACAGTATACCTTCCCCAGCTTTTCAACCTACCAGGAATGTTGTTTTTCAGTTCCCATCACTCCTGGCACGTGTGACCCAAGACCTTTGTATCTGGACTATGGTTAACTTGTGAAGCTCGACAGACGCCAATCCCTCCATCAGTCTTTGGTGCAGAGACAATTTGGCTCCAGGGGAGGGGAAGGACGGGAGCAGCTGAGCTGAAGAACTTGGCAATTGTGGAGATGTGATTGTGTGTCCCCTGGGCTGCATTCCTCATTTGGAAGCCGGCCCAAAGGCCTGGCTGCCCAGTGCTGCAGCCTTGCTTCACAGTCAGCGCACACCCTTGGTGGCGCGGCGAAGATCAGGTGGCGAAATGGAAGGCCGGGAAGCGACACGTCGGAGCGTTGGAAAACGTAATGTTGAAACGAGGGGAACCCCACTGAGGAATAATTAAACTGCTCCGTTCCACCAGCTTCCCCCAGCTGGGCCTTGTCAGAGCTTGTCTGAGTTCATGAACTTCCAGGGTGACCTGTGACAGCGCGTTGCCCAAGGCGGTTTGTTGTGCACACGGTGAGGGGCCAGGAGACAAAAGCAGAGATCGCAGAAGGGGGCGGTGGTAGCAGGATGCCTACTTACTCATCCCACCAAGATGCTGGTCCTCATTATACAGAATGAGGAACTAAGTTCTAGCTTTGGATCTAGGTTCTGCCCATTTGAAAAGATACAACGGAAGTCGAAGCATCCTTGGATGCTGCTTTGATGTCACCCGCTAAGCCAAAGAACCATTGGCTTGCATTGACTGGTATGGTTCTGAGATATATGGAGTGATCTCAAACCACGGTTAAACAATTCCATGGGAACGTGTTTTTGAGCATTCAGGTTCTCCAGGCACAAGTCCTTAGCATCGAGGAAAGGCTTGAAGATCCTATGATGATCCTGGAGGAGGACTAAGGGTTTGTGTAGAGTTGGAGATGCCAAGGTCTTCTAAGGAGTCTCAGAGTGCAGCTGTGGCAGGTGGAATATCCAACCCATAGAATTGGTCCACCAGTCAGAACCATGAAGGTACGAGGATCTCTTTGAAGAGCTAAAGAAGCACTTCAGGCCCTTAAGGGTCTCCATCTAGGAAGGAAGAGGAAGTCCAGCTGCCCCTCTCTCCACCGTCCTCTGGAGCTCTCCATGGTACTGTAACTGCAATCTTTCCCAGGATCAAGTGGGTGACTTTTACGTTTTTAGAGGTCACAGCCCTATGGTCCTTCCCAGCAGAGCTCAGCAGTACAGCCAGTCCTCAATTTACAGCAGTTCATTTAGTGGCTGTTCAAAGTTACAACGGCACTGAAAAATGTGACTTGTGACCATTTTTCAAAGCTACAACCTTTGCGGTATCTCCGTGATCGTGGGATCAACATTCAGACGCTTGGCAACGGGTCCATACTGATGACCGTTGCTGTGTTCCAAGGTCATGGGATCCTGTTTTGTGACCTCCTGACCAACAAAGTCAATGGGGGAAGCCAGATCCACTTAACAACACTTTGACTAATTTAACAGCTATGGTGATTCACTTAACAACTGAGGCAAGAATGGTTGTAAAATGGGGCAAAACTCGCTTAATGAATGTCTCACTAAATGAGAGAAATTTTGGGCTCTGTGTCCCTTAAATCCCTCAGAGGCTGAATTTCAAGAGGCAAGCCAGCCCTGCACTCCAAATTTTAACAAGGGACTTCACCTCAAAGAAAAAACAATGGTTTGGGCAGAATAGGAAGTCCTTTTCCAGGGCTAGAGGTCAGAGGTTGATACAGATGTCCCTGGCGAATATGCTTGTTTGTTTGTTTATTACGTTTATATGCTGTCCATCTTGCTGTTTACTCTTGCTTGAGATTTCTCATCATACAGAAGACAACCTTGTAGATGAAGGACTGTCCAGGCAACAAGGATGATGAGGGGACTGGAGGCCAAAACATATCAGGAACGGTTGCTGGAATTGGGTATGTCCAGT
Organism: Protobothrops mucrosquamatus; assembly: GCF_001527695.2. Taxonomy (NCBI): domain Eukaryota; kingdom Metazoa; phylum Chordata; class Lepidosauria; order Squamata; family Viperidae; genus Protobothrops; species Protobothrops mucrosquamatus. Next base: position 33,137 of record NW_015389659.1, read on the forward strand.
TTAATGAAGAGAAGGACGAGGGGGGACATGATAGCAGTCTTCCAATATCTCAGGGGCTGCCCCAAAGAAGAGGGAGTCAAGCTATTCTCCAAAGCCCCTGAAGGCAGGACAAGAAGCAACGGATGGAAACTAACCAAGGAGAGAAGCAACCTAGAACTCAGGAGAAACTTCCTGACAGTTAGAACAATTAACCAATGGAACAACCTGCCTCCAGAAGTGGTGAATGCTCCAACACTGGAAGTTTTTAAGAAGAAACTGGACAGCCATTTGTCCGAAATGGTATAGGGTTTCCTGCCTGAGCAGGGGGTTGGACTAGATGACCTCCAAGGTCCCTTCCAACTTTATTATTATTATTATTATTATTATTATTATTATTATTATTATTATTATTATT
>NW_015389659.1:33597-34830 GCF_001527695.2 Protobothrops mucrosquamatus
GGACAACAACGAAGAATGCTGGGAAAAGCAGTTTCCTGCCTTGAAGGACCACTATCCAAAATCCAGTTTAAGCCTCGGGAATCGGGAGGAGAGAGGGCTGAGGTTTAGAAGGAGCCCAGCCATCTCTGACATCTGGCGAAGCATCCTGGCTAGCAGACCTGCCACCATTGAACCCCCAGCTTCCTCGGCTAGGATGCTAAGGACCGCTTCTATCAAATATCCACATCTTCTCTTGGCATCTTTGCCGATGAACCAACGCACCCTGAGAACAAATTAAAAAATAAAGAACCAGAAGCCTATTTCTGCAAACTTTTGGAGAAACGGCAGGCCTGATTTCCAGCCAAGGTTGTTCTGAACATGTTCCATGTTCCTTGCAACAGATGGGAGCGATACTACAAATATTCAGGGGTCCCCTCGGATCTCTAGCCCAGCCTATAAAGCTTTTCATAAGAGGAGAAAGTTTGAAACGGGCTGTCCTGGGTCTCGCTTGGCGCTTTCTGGCCGTTCTTCTTCCTTTCTCTCTCTCTCTCTCTCCCTTTTCTTCTGCTGGGATTCCAGGCAATCCTGTTTCCCCCAGTAATGATATAATTACTTCGCAACATGCTGCAGAAATAGTTAGGGAGATGGCTAAAGCTGCTACAACAATACCGACATGGAAAACATTAATTTCTGGAGTTCTTTTAATTAATTCATCAGGACTCACGCTGGGCGGGATGATTACGATAAAGTGTTTAATTACAAATTTATATGTAATGATGCACTTTAATTACTTTGGACTTGTACATTATTATTGGGCCTTTTTCCCAAGTTTCCTGGCACCAGATCTGTGCCGCAAACAAGATGCAACGCCGACGATGCCTGGTGCCCCTCAATTATTTACGTGGTGTTGGGAGGCGTCCAGAGATGATGGATGAAGGGAAAAGCTCATTTCTGAAATTGGAGGGGTGGCCTGGGCAGTGCCAAGCCAGAATCCAGGGTCCCTGGGCAGAGAGGGGGGTCTGCAACCACCAAACTCAGAAAGCACCAAGAACCTAAGAGTCTTCTTCTTCTTCTTCTTCTTCTTCTTCTTCTTCTTCTTCTTCTTCTTCTTCTTCTTCTTCTTCTTCTTCTTCTTCTTCTTCTTCTTCTTCTTCTTCTTCTTCTTCTTCTTCTTCTTCTTCTTCTTCTTCTTCTTCTTCTTCTTCTTCTTCTTCTTCTTCTTCTTCTTCTTCTTCTTCTTCTTCTTCTTCTTCT